>NC_090376.1:120824187-121122032 GCF_036365525.1 Heterodontus francisci | reverse complement strand
TAGAGAGAGTAAGCATGAGACAGAGAGAGAGAGAGAGTAAGCATGAGACAGAGAGAGAGAGAACGCACGAGACAGAGAGAGAGAGAGAGAGAGAGAGAGAGAACGCACGAAACAGAGAGAGAGAACGCACGAAACAGAGAGAGAGAGAGAGAGAGAGAGAGAGAGAACGCACGAGGCAGAGAGAGAGAGAGAACGCACGAGGCAGAGAGAGAGGGAGAGAGAAAACACGAGAGAGTAGAGAGAAAACACGAGAGAGAGAGAGAGAAAACAACACAGAGAAAAAACACAACATACAGAGACTCAGAGCACACGAGACACAGAGGGAGCACACACGAGACACAGAGAGAACACGCACTAGACAGTGAGAGAACCCACGAGACAGTGAGAGAGAAAAACACAAAACATATCAGCGAAAGCCTTGTGTTATTTTCCAACTCTCAATATTGATTGACTGGGAGGATCGGACAAATCCCCATAACACACTGCATCATCAATATCAGTAACATTCACACAACTTGAGAAATCTGTGAGGTTAACCTTTGAATACATGAATATATTTTTCCAGTACTAATAGCATGGGTTTAAAAAAAAAAATTTATATTTCTGTTTATAACATGAATAAAGAGAATGATTCTTATGAATTGTTTGACTCTGCTATTTTAAATATTAAACATTAAGAGAGCCATAAGATACGATAGCAGATGACTGCAGTTTACACTGTGCAATCTATAGATACTGCCAAAAGACTTAATTATTATTTGAAGTTCCTATTTATTCTGTTGGTTAGCTTTTTAAAAAAAGTGTTCAAAAATAGTACACAGTGCAAAGTATTGTGACATTAAACCACAAAGAGAAACCCAAAATAACTCACTGCAGTTCATTTCCACAGTTCTGGAATGTGACAATCCAACACTCTCAGAATAAAACTGGATATTTATGGCTTGCAGATTGATGGGATTCAGATTCTGAGAGAATCAAATTATGCTTCAAGCAAGACTTGGCTGCCACACAGGTGCCTGTGGTTTAGCCTCGAAATGCACGAAATTCGGATGATTGCACGGAAGTACCACATCACAACACTCACTCTACACTAGGTACAGAGGTCAATGAATATTTTGTAATACCTTCATAAATCATACAAGATTGCAATTATTAAAAAAAGTGTTCTTTGAATTCAGTGTTGGTTGAAACAGTCTTGTGTACTTAGGCAGGTCTGTAATCCAAACTTTCCTGTTTCATTATACAGAGTTTTTTAGATTGCTGTCATGCCATCCAATTGGTTGTTTTTTATTCAGTGTATGAGAAGGCAGCTATTATCTTTTTGTTCTACCAGGAAATCAGTTTTGTTTTGCACCACCTCAGCTATGGCTTAAATTCCCAGAGGCACTCTGACAATCCGCCTTGCTAATCAGACTTGTAATCATTTTGTGCCACTTGGCAGCAGTGACTCTGAGCTGGGGTAACCCACACACATTCAGCAATAAGAACAAAGAGAGGAACTTGCATTTATATAGAGCCTTTCACAATCTCTGGACATTCCAAAGCGCTTTACAGCCAGTGAAGTACCATTTTTTGAAGCATTGCCATTGTTGTAATGTAGGAAACATGGGAGCCAATGAATGCACAGCAAACTTCCACAACCAGCAGTTTGATAAAAAGATTATCAGGTCCCAGTAGCTCCTTGACACACGGAGTGTCAATGGAAAGGAGCTGTCTCTATTTTCACACCTAGATTGGCAAATGGCAGCATCAAAGGGACAGAGGGAGATTCTTTTTAATTCATTCATGGGATGTGAGCATCACTGGCTAGGCCAGCATTTATTGCCCATCCATAACTGTCCTTGAGAAGGTGGTGGTGAGCTGCCTTCTTGAACCGCTGCAGCCCATGTGGGGTAGGTACACCCACAGTGCTGTTAGGAAGGGAGTTCCAGGATTTTGACCCAGTGACAGCGAAGGAACGGCGATATAGTGCCAAGTCAGGATGGTGTGAGACTTGGAGGGGAACTTGCAGGTGGTGGTGTTGCCATGCATCTGCTGCTCTTGTCCTTCGAGGTGGTAGAGGTCACAGGTTTAGAAGGTGCTGTCGAAGGAGCCTTGCGTGGTCGGTAGTGGCTGCCTAGAGATCAATGCTGGAACATTTGCTATTCCTATTTTCTATCAATGCTGTGGGATAAAGGCCTGCTACCCGACCCAAACCCGACAGGACCCAACGACATGTGTGGGGGGTCGGGTCGGGTCGCTCTTCCGGGCAGCTTTCGGGCTCGGGTCAGGCCGGTTCCCAATCAAACACACATACCTTTTGCTCTGCTGGGAAGAAAAGGAAAGTTGAGTAAGTAAGGATCAAAATTTGAAAAACCCGCCTGAGCTGGGAGTGCAGGACGTCAAGGAGGGAAACGTGCATCCGGGCTCTACAGACTGAGTCTGTGCAGTGAGTGAGTGAGCATCTCTATGACATCATCGTGCACATGCTGCAGCTTCCTTCCATTCCATCCATCCAAAAGTGGTAAGTACAGTGAGTGCACTATGGTCGGGTCAGGTCGGGCGTCGGAAAAAATGGAAGGACTCGGGCCGGGTCGGGCTCGGGTCCAATGTGGTTCTGTTCGGTTCAGGTCGGGTTTTATTTCCAGACCCGAGCAGGCCTTTAATATGGGAGTTGCGATCGAGACAAAACTGTCCAGATTGGACAATAGCACCAATATATGTGTTGAGAGGGTCTGGAACAGATATAACTATTTCACAGACAGGGTGGTGGATATTTGGAATGGAGTGGTGATTTACAGAGAGAGTTACACAAATATTTAATGAGAAATTCAATTGAGGGTATCAGCGGTAAAGCAGGCTTTCTGTTTCTGAATGTCAGGGTCAGCTAGATGGACCAAAAGCTTCCCTTTCCGGACCTGTGTTTCTACATGTCAAGCTTAGGTAACCCACAGAGAAAGCAGCTTCCACACAGCGATATTGAGGGTCACTGAGCACATGCAAGATTGAAGCCATGTTAATTTCCACTGGAGATTTTCATCCTGGTTTTCAAATCCCTCCACGGCCTCGCCCATTCCTATATCTGTAACCTCCTCCAGCCCTACAACCCTCCAAGATCTCGGTGTTCCTCCAGTTCTGGCCTCCTGCATACTAATGATATTCACCACTCCCCCATTGGCTGTGCCTTCAGCTGCTAAAGCCCTAAGCTCTGGAATTCCCTCCCTAAATCTTGCCACCTTCTCTACTGCTCTCTCCTCCTTTAAGATGCTCCTTAAAGCCTTTGACCAAGCTTTTGATCTCAATGCAAATTGTTGTTGTAAACCGGAACTCAATCCCAGATCATTACTGCTGAATCAGATAATAGCTGCACGCTCCGTGAAAATCCTGGAACTCCCTCCCTAACTTTGAGAGCACCTTCAGCACAAGGACTGCAATGGTTCAAGACTGCGTCTCACCACCACCCTGTCAAGGGGAAATTGGTGATGGGCAATAAATTCTGACCTTGTCAGCAATGCCCACATCCTCAAGAAAGAATATTTTTTTTAAAACTCTCAAATGTAATTTAGCAACTTCAGTACAGCTGGGATACGTACTTCTGATTGAAAGAGCTGAAGATACAGAATAGAACAGCAATACCGAATGTCCTCCTTCTGTGCTGAAACCATTCTACAATTTTATACGATAGAAGTCTATAAGCAACTGGAAAGCACAGTCTATGCCAGCTGCAGTTATAGCGTATCTGTCACTGCCCTCTCTTCAATGCTAGGTGAGTTCTTGCTGACGTCAAGGTTAAAACCAAGCAGTTAACACTATGCATTTCTGGAGTAGGTCACTGCACTTGGACTTTGCTCATTACAGTTTAGAGAGGGAAATATAACAAAGTGTAATAGATGGGGATTAATTCTATACTGAGCAAGTCAAGTGTTCGAGGCAGTTCTGTAAAGAGAGAATCCAATTAGGAAAAACGGTTGACACTTTTGATAAATATCTGAAGGTTTGTGAAGATGAACCACACAGACCATAGCAAAGATAAATCAAACTGACCGACATCTCCATTCAGTTAAGCAATGCCAGTGGTTAGACTAAACAACAGGATTGTAACTGCATGACAGGAAATGGGGAGTTCTTCCCAGCAAACACTCCCCCACTCCCCACAGCACTTGAATTTTGACACAACTCATGCAAATCCAGGAGAAGAGGCTGCGGCATCTTGAAATAATCAGGCACCAACACTGGAGACAATAAAAGCTTTCAAATCATACATTTCGACTGGTATCCTGAAGCTTATAAGCCACAAGCTCCTTTACACACGCTGACATGTCACTTGGTGAGTTTAAATACTATACCAAAGTACACAAATTATTTTGGTTAAAACAAAAATCCATGTATTCTACTTAACAAAAAAAACTCCCACTCAAGATGCAGGTTAGTTATTTGAGGATGAATCAATGAAAAAAAAGCAAAACCAAAATGCAACCCCATCTACACTTCCAAAGAACACAAGAAATAATAGCAGGAGTAGACCATGTAGCCCTTTGAGCCTGCTCGTCCATTCAAAACGATCACGGCTGATCTTAGACTTCAACTCCACTTCCCCTCCGCTCACCATATCCTTTGATTCCCTGAGCCAACAGAAGTTTAAATAATGGTTACCCCAGCCCACATACAATTTACAGAAGTGCAAGTGAATCACGATGACCAAAATTTTCCTTGTGCCTTTCTCACTTTACAAGTCCTATCTACTCTCAAGGTTCTTGCATTGTATATGTTTTAAGTGTAGAATGTACAGTGCAGAAAAAGGCCATTCGGCCCAGCTGGTCCATGTCAGTATTTCTGCTCCACAACAGCCTCCACCCAACCATCTTCAGCTCACTCTAACAGCATAACCTTCTATTCTTTTCATGTGTTCATCTAGATTCACCTTAAATGCATCTACATATGCACCTTAAATATACAAAATCTTGAATTTAGTTTCAAGTATTCCAGGCTTATTCATTTTGAATTCTGACTCAACTTTGCCAGTTGGTTCAACTAACTCAAATCTTTACTTCCTTCAAGATTATTTATAACTAATGGTGGATGTAAGATCACATGACACAGCAGTGTTTACATACTGCAACACATAGCCTTAAGGACAGCCATGTTTGTTCTCTATAGACCTCCTATTGATGGGTATGAGTTTGATTCATAGAATAGTATAGCACAGAAGGAGGCCATTCAGCCCATCGAGTCTGCGCAGCTCTTTCAAAGAGCAATCCAGTTAGTCCCCCCACTACCCCACTCTTTCCCCTTATCCCTTCAATTTTTTCTCCTTTAAGTATTTATCCAGTTCCGTTCTGAAGGCTCCAATTGGATCTGTATGCCCCGCTCTGTCAGGCCGTGCATTCCAAATCCTAACCACCTGCTGTGTTACATTTCGCCAAATCGTTTATCTTACAATTATGGAACAGCATACTCCTCTTATATTTTTGAAGTCTCATGAAAATAGATGAATTTTATGTAGGGTTTACTTAGAAAAAATATAGAAACCTTGTCTTCTGAATAAAGCACATAGAGTGCAAAAGCAAGGAGGTTATGCCAAATATCCAGTTTAAAAAAACTGGTCAGACCTCATCTGGAGTATTCTGTCCAATTCTGGGCACCACACTTTAGGAAGGAAGTCAGGGCCTTGGAGAGGGTGCAGAGGAGATTTACCAGAATGGTCCCAGGGATGAGGGACTTCAGTTATGTGGAGAGACTGGAGAAGCTGGGATTATTCTCCTGAGAGCAGGGAAGGATAAAGGGAGATTTAATAGAGGTGTTCAAAATCATAAAAGGATATTGATAGAGTAAATAAGGAGAAACTGTTTCCACTGGCAGGAGGATCGGTAACCAGAGAACACAGACTTAACGTAATTGGCAAAAGAGAAAGGAGAAGGAATATTTTTACACAAGTTGTAACTTTCAAAAGAAAAATTTTGCAGGGCTGTGGGACTAATTGGATAGCTCTTTCAAAGAGTTCAAAGTGTCATGATGGGATCCTTTTAACAAAGAACAAAGAACAAAACAGCACAGGAACAGGCCATTTGGCCCTCCAAGCCTCCAAGATCTTGATGCCTGCCTAAACTAAAACCTTCTGCACTTCCGGGGTCCGTATCCCTCTATTCCCATCCTATTCATGTATTTGTCAAGATGCCTCTTAAACGTCGCTATCGTATCTGCTTCCACCACCTCCGCCGGCAACAAGTTCCAGGCACTCACCACCCTCTGTGTAAAGAACTTGCCTCGCACATCCCCTCTAAACTTTGCCCCTCTCACCTTAAACCTATGTCCCCTAGTAACTGACTCTTCCACCCTGGGGAAAAAGCTTCTGACTATCCACTCTGTCCATGCCGCTTATAACTTTGTAAACCTCTATCATGTCGCCCCTCCACCTCCGTCGTTCCAGTGAAAACAATCCGAGTTTATCCAACCTCTCCTCATAGCTAATGCCCTCCAGACCAGGCAACATCCTGGTAAACCTCTTCTGTACCCTCTCCAAAGCCTCCACGTCCTTCTGGTAGTGTGATGACCAGAATTGCACGCAATATTCTAAGTGTGGCCTAACTAAAGTTCTGTACAGCTGCAGCATGACTTGCCTATTTTTATACTCTATGCCCCGACCGATGAAGGCAAGCATGCCGTATGCCTTCTTCACTACCTTATCCACCTGCGTTGCCACTTTCAGTGACCTGTGGACCTGTACGCCCAGATCTCTCTGCCTGTCAAGACTCCCAAGGGTTCTGCCATTTACTGTATACTTCCCACCTGCATTAGACCTTCCAAAATGCATTATCTCACATTTGTCCGAATTAAACTCCATCTGCCATTTCTCTGTCCAAGTCTCCAACCGATCTATATCCTGCTGTATCCTCTGACAATCCTCATCACTGTCCGCAACTCCACCAACCTTTGTGTCGTCCGCAAACTTACTAGTCAGACCAGCTACATTTTCCTCCAAATCATTTAGATATTCCACAAACAGCAAAGGTCCCAGCACTGATCCCTGCGGAACACCACTAGTCACATCCCTCCATTCTGAAAAGCACCCTTCCACTGCTACCCTCTGTCTTCTATGACCGAGCCAGTTCTGTATTCATCTTGCCAGCTCGCCTCTGATCCCATGTGACTTCACCTTTTGTATCAGTCTGCCATGAGGGACCTTGTCAAAGGCTTTACTGAAGTCCACATAGATAACATCCACTGCCCTTCCTTCATCAATCATCTTTGTTACTTCCTCAAAAAACTCAATCAAATTAGTGAGACACGACCTCCCCTTCACAAAACCATGCTGCCTCTCGTTAATAAGTCCATTTGTTAACAAATGGGAGTAAATCCTGTCCCGAAGAATCCTCTCTAATAATTTCCCTACCACTGACGTAAGGCTCACCGGCCTATAATTTCCTGGATTATCCTTGCTACCCTTCTTAAACAAAGGAACAACATTGGCTATTCTCCAGCCATCTGGGACCTCACCTGTAGCCAATGAGGATGCAAAGATTTCTGTCAAGGCCCCAGCAATTTCTTCCCTTGCCTCCCTCAGTATTCTGGGGTAGATCCCATCAGGCCCTGGGGACTTATCTACCTTAATGCTTTGCAAGACACCCAACACCTCCTCCTTTTTGATAATGAGATGACTGAGACTATCTGCACTCCCTTCCCTAGGCTCATCATCCACCAAGTCCTTCTCCTTGGTGAATACTGATGCAAAGTACTCGCCCATTTCCTCTGGCTCCACACATAGATTCCCTTCTCTGTCCTTGAGTGGGCCAACCCTTTCCCTGGTTACCCTCTTGCTCTTTATATATGTATAAAAAGCCTTGGTATTTTCCTTAATCCTGTTTGCCAATGACTTCTCATAACCCCTTTTAGCCCTCCTGACTCCTTGCTTAAGTTCCTTCCTACTGTCTTTATCTTCCTCAAGGGATTCGTCTGTTCCTAGCCTTCCAGCCCTTATGAATGCTTCCTTTTTCTTTTTGACGAGGCTCACAATATCCCGCGTTATCCAAGGTTCCCGAAACTTGCCAGACTTATCCTTCTTCCTCACAGGAACATGCTGGTCCTGGATGCTAATCAACTGACATTTGAAAAACTCCCACATGTTAGAAGTTGATTTACCCTCAAACAGCCGCCCCCAATCTAAATTCTTCAGTTCCTGCCTAATATTGTTATAATTAGCCTTCCCCCAATTTAGCACCTTCACCCGAGGACTACTCTTATCCTTATCCAAAAGTATCTTAAAACTTATGGAATTATGGTCACTGTTCCCGAAATGCTCCCCTACTGAAACTTCGACCACCTGGCCGGGCTCATTTCCCAATACCAGGTCCAGTACGGCCCCTTCCCTAGTTGGACAATCTACATATTGTTTCAAGAAGCCCTCCTGGATGCTCCTCACAAATTCTGCCCCATCCAAGCCCCTAGCACTAAGTGAGTCCCAGTCAATATAGGGGAAGTTAAAATCACCCACCACGACAACCCTGTTACCTTTACATCTTTCCAAAATCTGTCTACATATCTGCTCCTCTACCTCCCGCTGGCTGTTGGGAGGCCTGTAGTAAACCCCTAACATCGTGACTGCACCCTTCCTATTCCTGAGCTCCACCCATATTGCCTCGCTGCCTGACCCCTCTGAGGTGTCCTCCCGCAGTACAGCTGTGATATTCTCCTTAACCAGTAATGCAACTCCCCCACCCTTTTTACATCCCCCTCTGTCCCGCCTGAAGCTTCTAACTCCTGGAACATTTAGCTGCCAATCCTGTCCTTCCCTCAACCAAGTCTCTGTAATAGCAACAACATCATAGTTCCAAGTACTAATCCAAGCTCTAAGTTCATCTGCTTTACCTGTTATACTTCTTGCATTCAAACAAATGCACTTCAGACCACCAGTCCCACTGTTCTCCGCAACATCTCCCTGCCTGCTCTTCCTCTTAGTCTTACTGGCTTTATTTACTAGTTCCCCTTCATTTATTTCACTTGCTGTCCTACTGCTCTGGTTCCCACCCCCCTGCCACACTAGTTTAAACCCTCCCAAGTGACGCTAGCAAACCTCGCAGCCAGGATATTTGTGCCCCTCCAGTTTAGATGCAACCCGTCCTTCTTGTACAGGTCCCATCTGTCCCTGAAGAGAGCCCAATGGTCCAGATATCTGAAACCCTCCCTTCTACACCAGCTGTTCAGCCACGTGTTTAGCTGCACTATCTTCCTATTTCTAGCCTCACTGGCACATGGCACAGGGAGTAATCCCGAGATTACAACCCTAGAGATCCTGTTTTTTAACTTTCTACCTAACTCCCTAAACTCCCCCTGCAGGACCTCATCACTCTTCCTGCCTATGTCGTTGGTACCGATATGTACCACAACCTCTGGCTGTTCACCCTCCCCCTTCAGAATGCCCCCTGTCCGTTCAGAGACCCCTGGCACCAGGGATAGGTCAATGACGACAGCTGCTAACTATTCATTTTTAATGTTTTTTTCCATCATCTGTCAGCCTGCAATACACATTCTCCCCTTAACTAAGAGGGCAGGCAGTTAACAAATTCATACTAAGGTGGCTCTAAGTCAGCCACTAGTGCGAGAAATTGCCTCAAGTCATCCAGGAATCTGATTTACACTCCTTCCCAGAAAGGATGCACCCATCATTCAAGAGGCTTTTCCCAGGCAGCACCCAGCAGAGATGGGAAATTACTTGCAGGCATCACAAATGAAAGATGGTGTATTCTTTAAGTCCGTACTCTCCTGGGTCAATATGTCAATGCAGCACCGGATGTTCAAGAATTTTCTTTTCAGATAAGTTAATGCAATCCTTTAGGAGAGAGTCCAAAACTAGGGGTTGTAAGTAGAAGATAGTCACTAATAAATCCAATTGGGAATTCAGGAGAAACTTCTTTACGCAAAGAGTGGTGAAAATGTGGAACTCACTACCACAGGGAGTGACTGTGATTAATAGTACAGATACGTTTAAGGAGAAGCTAAATAACATGAGGGAGAAAGGAATAGAAGGATATGCTGATAGGGTGAGATGAAATAGGGAGGGAGAAGACTTGTACGGAGCATAACCACTAGCATGAACCAGATGGGCCAAATGGCCTCTTTCTGTGCTGTAAAATCTATGTAAAAGAGAAAAGAAGTTGAAGAGTAGAGGAACTGGTGCATAAAACACAGAATCAGAAGTACAGCGACAATTCCACATCCATCTGTAGAGAGCAAGCTTATTCCCGTCACTTGGCAGAAAAGTTACAACTCAATTCTTCAGAAAGTTTTCAGGAAACAGGTGAAAAAACAAACCACATTAAACATTAAACCCGAGCTCAGTTGGTTCGACTGAAGCTGCTGCGAAGGTCACCGCCCTTTCAAAGCTAATCTTCGTGAACAAAGGCACTGGAGTAGAACAGACACGTGGGATTATATCCTGTCCCTTTGAAGCTGCTCTTGGCTTTGCTCCTCTCTTCCCAGACCAGAGCTGGGCTTCCTGCTCGGCAAAAGAATACTCCTCCACAACACCTTTCTTATATTAGTGGCAGGACTTGGTGGGGTTGTAATTTGGCTGTGTGCACACACAGCAATCTTTCTAGACCACTCAAACATCCTCAAATTTAACTTAAGGGGTTCCAAAATTTGTCACAGTGTTCTCCGGTCCTCAATGAAACGTTAAAAAAAAAATCCATCCCTTCCTCATCACCATCTTCCTGTGGTGTTTGGCCTGCAAATAACTCACACTGAGACTCTACTTAATCAGCTATGTTGTCTCCCACCTTTATTCAAATCTCCTCCCACCAGAGAGGGCAGTATTACAATATGGTCAGCTTTTCCCATACAGTGGCACCTTTACAAATCTCCTGCCAGTAGCTATCCTCTCAGAATCTTGCAGCACAGAAGGAGGCCATTTGGCCCATTGTGCCTGTGCTGGCTCTTTGAAAGAGTCCCACTCCCCCTGCTCTTTCCCCCTGCAAATATTTCCTTTTCAAATCTATATCAATTCCCTTTTGGAAGTCACTACTGAATCAGCTTCCACCGCCCTTCAAGAAGTGTATTCCAGATTGCATAGGAATGTATTAAACCATCACTTTAAAATAAAATTAGGTCTCACCACAAATCTACCACATTGCATTAACTTAAAGTCATTTTTCTTCAGAAAAGCTTGTGTCTAATGTTTTGAAACAGTAAGTGCCCTCTTCCAACCTCACTTGCTTCTGTGTCCGAACTTCCAAAATTCTCTCGCCCAAACCGCTTGCAGGTGCATTCCCTGAATCCTGGTTTGCTGAATAGGAGGGCAGAGTGACGGGGCATAAGATAAAATAAAACTTCTAGCCAGCTCCAACATTCATCACACATCCACCTTCCAGCAGGAGCAGACATCATTCCCAATCCTACATCCCAAGTCCTGTCATCCCAAATTTCCTATTATGGGCAGGACAGAGTTGGGAACAGTACAATGTCTTATTTATTTAACATGACAATAAAGACTTCCTCATGCAGGAAATAAGTTTGTGACACCATTCCCCATTTACAAATCTTGTCATTACCATACCCTACAGCCTCACCAAATCGCTTGATCATGGGGTCTATTTTCTTTTGCCAGCAGTAGTTCGGAGTGCGTATAATGACAGCCAGTGCACTTCTTATAGAAAGCATCCAAACACTGAAGGATTAGTGATCAATATGAACTGCAAAATACTGAGAAAATAATTAGAAAATTAGCAGTAAATAAAGGCAGCACTGTATATATTGCAAGATCATTTTGCAATTCTAATATTGTGGAGGAGGATTTCCTGGAGTGTGTACGTGACGGTTTTTTAGATCAATATGTTGAGGAACCAACTAGAGAACAGGCTATCCTAGACTGGGTATTGTGCAATGAGAAAGGATTAATTAACAATCTTGTTGTGCGGGGTCCCTTAGGGAGGAGCGACCATAACATGATAGAATTCCTCATGAAGATGGAGAGTGAAGTAGTTGAATCCAAAACTAGGGTCCTGAATCTAAATAAAGGGAACTATGAAGGTATGAGGTGTGAGTTGGCTATGGTAGATTGGGGAACTTTACTAAAAGGGTTGACGGTGGATAGGCAATGGATAATATTTAAAGAACATCCGCATGAATTACAACAATTATTCATTCCTGTCTGGCGCAAAACTAAAACTGGAAAGGTGGCTCAACTGTGGCTTACAAAAGAAATTAGGGATAGTATTATTTCCAAAGAGGAGGCATATAAAATTGCCAGAAAAAGCAGCAAGTCTGAGGATTGGGAGCAGTTTAGAATTCAGCAAAGGAGGACAAAGAGGTTGGTTAAGTGGGGGAAAATAGAGTATGAGAGTAAACTTGCAAGGAACATAAAAACTAACGGTAAAAGCTTCTATAAATATGTGAAGAGAAAAAGGTTAGTGAAGACAAATGTAGGTCCCTTACAGTCAGAAACGGGGGAAATTATAATGGGGAACAAAGAAATGGCAGAACAACTAAACACATACTTTGGTTCTGTCTTCACAAAAGAGGACACAAATAACCTCCAAGAAATGTTAGGGAAGCAAGGGTCTAATGAGCGGGAGGAACTGAAGGAAATCAGTATTAGTAAAAAAAGAATAGTGCTAGGGAAATTAATGGGGTTAAAAGCTGACAAATCCCCAGGGCCTGATAATCTACATCCCAGAGTACTAAAGGAAGTGGCCCTGTAAATAGTGGATGCATTGGTGGTCATCTTCCAAAATTCAATAGACGCTGGAGCAGTTCCTACAGATTGCAGGGTGGCAAATGTAACCCCACAATTTAAAAAAGGAGTGAGAAAAAACAGGGAACTACAGACCAGTGAGCCTTACATCAGTAGTGGGGAAAATGCTAGAGTCCATTATCCACCGTCAACCCTTTTAGTAAAGTTCCCCAATCTACCATAGCCAATTCACATCTCAGACCTTCATAGTTCGCTTTATTTAGTTTCAGGACCCTAGTTTTGGATTCAACTACTTCACTCTACATCTTAATGAGGAATTCTATCATGTTATGGTCGCTCCTCCCCAAGGGACCCCACACAACAAGATTGTTAATTAATCCTTTCTCATTGCACAATACCCAGTCTAGGATAGCCTGTTCTCTAGTTGGTTCTTCAACGTGTTGATCTAAAAAACCATCACGTACACACTCCAGGAAATCCTCCTCCACAATAAAGTTCTGATAGCAGAACTCCTGGAAGGCATAAACAGGATTGGGCAAAGTCAGCATGGGTTTACAAAAGAGAAATCATACTTAACAAATCTACTGGAGTTTTTTGACGATGTAACTAGTAGAACATATAAGGGAGAACCAGTGGATGTGGTGTATTTGGATTTACAGAAAGATGTTCTTGCCATGGAGGGAGTGCAAAGAAGATTTACTAGGCTGATTCCTGGGATGGCAGGATTGACGTATGAGGAGAGATTGGGTCAACTAGGCCTATATTTACTAGAGTTTAGAAGAATGAGACAGGGTCCCATAGAAACCTATAAAATTCTAACAGTACTAGACAGGCTAGATGCAGGGAAGATGTTCCCAATGGCTGGGGAGTCCAGAACCAGGGGTCACAGTCTCAGGATACGGGGTATGCCATTTAGAACCGAGCTGAGGAGAAATTTCTTCACTCAGAGGGTGGTGAACCTGTGGAATTCTCTATCGCAGAAGGCAGTGGAGGCCAAATCATTAAATATATTCAAGAAGGAGATAGATATATTTCTTAATGCCAAAGGGATCAAGGGTTATGGGGAAAAAGCGGGAACAGGGTACTAAATTAGATGATCAGCCATTTTTGGAATGGGACAGCAGGCCCAAAGGGCCTAATGGCCTACTCCTGCTCCTATTTGCTATGTTTCTATGTTTAAAGCTGAATATTAAATTATTTAATAGCCTTAAAAACAGTTACATCATTCATACGCTTCTTTAAAAACTGCAAATTACATTGAAATGAATTGGAGAAGTTTAGAAAATTAAGTGGCACACTCCGCACAAGAGTAAATCTAGACATGGTAAAAAGGTACACTTTTCCAGCTACAGATTATCAATCTCAATGATCAGTCAGACTTCAAAATTCATGATCTGTTGGAATTGATATCCTTGGGGACACATGCAGTTTTCTTGCAGTCTCCTTATGGCTCCGGGTTTAGCCAGTAACTCAGACAAATTGAGGAAGTATGAGGTTCCATCCCTGGATTATCTCATCTCAGCCTTACTCCAGAGACTTGAGCACAAAATCTACGCTGACACTCCCAGGGCAGTACTGTGGGAGTGCTGCACTGTCGGAGGTGCCACCTTTCAGATGAGACGTTAAACCGAGGTCCCATTGTTTTTTTTCTATTTGTACGTTAGGGATGTGGGGGTCGGTTAGCACAGATGGCTGGAGTGTGATGTAAAAATATGCCAACAGTGCAGGTTCAAACCTCGTACTGGCTGCGGTAATTCGTAGAGCCTGCCTTCTCGCCTTTCTCACGCTTGTGGAGTGGTGCCCATCAAGCTGTACATTACCAACTAATGGAGAGAAATGCCTATGGTAAAGGCCTGCTACTATACCCAAACCCGACGGGACCCAACGACATGTGTCAGGCTTGGGTCGGGTCGAGTCGGATCAGACACACTCTATCATCACCTCAGGTAAGTGACTTTAATGTTAATTTACTTTTTGGACTTTAAAGGTGGTTTTATTACAGTTATTTTAAGCTTGTGGAAGTAAGAAACAAAGTGAAAAATGGAAGGCAGGTTAACTGATGGTCGGGTCGGTTGTGGGAAAAAATGGAAGGACTCGGGGGTGGGGTCGGGCCCGGTGTCAGATGGGGTTCTGTCGGGCTCGGGTGGAGCCTCGTTTACAGACCCGAGCAGGCCTTTAGCCAATGGTCCTTTGGGAATATGGCTACAACAACAACAACAACTTTACAGATGTGGATGTCACTGGCTAGGCCAGCATTTATTGCCCAACCCTAAATGCCCTTGAACCACCACAGTTCTTGAGATGTTGGCACACCCACAGTGCTGTTAAGAGTTAATCTACTCTCTCAGGTGGACATAAAGATTTCATGGCACTATTTTGAAGAGCTGGGGTGATCTGGCCAATATTTATCTCTCAACCAATACCACTAAAACAGATTATCTGGTCATTATTACATGACTGTGGGAGCTGGCTGTGCGTAAATTAACAGTTGCCTTTCCGACATTACCACAGTGACTACACTTCAAACATAATTCATTGGCTGTAAAGTGCTTTGGGACACTGTGAAATGGTGATAGGTGCTGCAGAAATGCAAGTTGGTTAGAATCACACAGCACAGGAGGCGATTTGGCCCATCGTGCCTGTGCTGGCTCTTTGTAAGAGCTATCCAATTAGTCTCAATCCCCAACTCTTTCCCAAAGCAAGTTTTTAATGTTTCAAATATTTATACAATTCCCCTTTCGAAAGTTATTGAATCTTTCAGGCAGCGCATTTTGCTTCATCGACAAACCCAGTCGAAGAGCGTTTTGACTTGTATTAATGATGTTTGAGGCAATCAGCTGCTCTGTTGGTCAGGAGGCGCCCACCCCTCACTTTGAATTAGATTTGTAGCAACAGCAACGAGTGAGGACCAGGTTTAAATAACATCGCTAAAACCTACCTGCAGAGACCGGACATTCCAACCCAGGGTCACTGTGCAAAGATCAATTAAAACCGAACTTCCAGCTGACTCAGGAATACGGAAGTATTTAACATTAAGCCATGGGAGGGGTCTTAGACCAGCTTTTTAATAATACACCACAGTTTCAATGTGAAGCCAGGCAGGGTGTTTTTATTGTGTGTCTTCCTGATGCTTCTTACAAATTAAAATTACACCAAGACTATACAAGCTGCCTCTCCAGGAATTAAAGCAAATTTCCTAGTCACCGCTTCAAGCATAATCCTGGAAGTTCTCCTTTCACATTGCGGCATGATGGAAAAATACTGCAGAGGGGCGGGGCTGATTGACTGACAGTCAAGAATCAACCAATCATAGGATGAAGAATCTATTTGCTTTCTGATTGGAGCAGGAAGACAATAAAAATTAAAGATGGATGTGTTGCCAAACCAATGGTAAGAGGGAAAACCAAACCTCTGGAAATATTTACAACTAGAGCAGGCAACTGTATTTGGAAGGAGCTTTGATGAGGTGGCATGAATGGGAAAGATTTGAGTTGATACACAAGGCAGAGGGTACATCAAAAGCTCTTGACGGTAGTACGCTTAGCCATCTCATCTTCTTCCTTGGCCTCCTTGTCTCGGGAGACAATGGGTAAGCGCCTGGAGGTGGTCAGTGGTTTGTGAAGCATCGTCTGGAGTGGCTATAAAGGCCAATTCTAGAGTGACAGACTCTTCCACAGGTGCTGCAGATAAAATTGGTTGTCAGGGCTGTTTCGCAGTTGGCTCTCTCCTTGCACTTCTGTCTTTTTTCCTGCCAACTGCTAAGTCTCTTCAACTCGCCACTCTTTAGCCCCGCCTTTATGGCTGTCCGCCAGCTCTGGTGATCGCTGGCAACTGACTCCCACGACTTGTGATCAATGTCACAGGACTTCATGTCGCGTTTGCAGACGTCTTTAAAGTGGAGACATGGACGGCCGGTGGGTCTGATACCAGTGACGAGCTCACTGTACAATGTGTCCTTGGGGATCCTGCCATCTTCCATGTGGCTCACATGGCCAAGCCATCTCAAGCGCCGCTGGCTCAGTAGGATGTATATGCTTGGGATGTTAGCTGCCTCGAGGACTTCTGTGTTGGAGATATGGTCCTGCCACCTGATGCCAAGGATTCTCCGGAGGCAGCGAAGATGGAATGAATTGAGACGTCGCTCTTGGCTGACATACGTTGTCCAGGCCTCGCTGCCGTAAATTTTTGTTTTTCAGATTTTAGAGATACAGCACTTAAACAGGCCTTCGGCCCACCGAGTCTGTGCCGACCATTAACCACCCATTTAAACTAATCCTACACTAATCCCATATTCCTACCACATCCTCACCTGTCCCTATATTCCCCTATCACCTACCTAGGGGCAATTTATAATGGCCAATTTACCTATCAACCTGCAAGTCTTTTCGCTGTGGGAGGAAACCGGAGGAAACCCACGCAGACACAGGAAGATCTTGCAAACTCCACACAAGCAGTACCCAGAATTGGACCCAGGTCGCTGGAGCTGTGAGGCGGCGGTGCTAAACACTGTGCCGCCCCTAAGCAAGGTACTGAGGACACAGGCTTGATACACTCAGACTTTTGTGTTCCATGTCAGTGCGCCATTTTCCCACACCCTCTTGGCCAGTCTGGACATAGCAGTGGAAGTCTTTCCCATGCGCTTGTTGATTTCTGCATCGAGAGACAGGTTACTGGTGATAATTGAGCCTAGGTAGGTGAACTCTTGAACCACTTCCAGAGCGTGGTCGCCGATATTGATGGATGGAGCATTTCTGACGTCCTGTCCCATGATGTTTGTTTTCTTGAGGCTGATGGTTAGGCCAAATTCGTTGCAGGCAGCCGCAATCCTGTCGATGAGTCTCTGCATACACTCTTCAGTGTGAGATGTTAATGCAGCATCGTCAGCAAAGAGGAGTTCCCTGATGTGGACTTTCCGTACTTTGGTCTTCGCTCTTAGACGGGCAAGGTTGAACAACCTGCCACCAGATCTTGTGTGGAGGAAAATTCCTTCTTCTGAAGACTTGAACGCATGTGAGAGCAGCAGGGAGAAGAATCCAAACAGTGTAGGTGCAGGAACACAGTCCTGTTTCACGCCACTCAGGATAGAAAAGGGGTCTGATGAGGCGCCGCTATGCTGAATTGTGCCTTTCATATTGTCATGGAATGAGGTGATGATACTTAGTAGCTTTGGTGGACATCCGATCTTTTCTAGTAGTCTGAAGAGACCACGTCTGCTGACGAGGTCAAAGGCTTTGGTGAGATCGATGAAAGCAACGTAAAGGGCCATCTGTTGTTCACGGCATTTCTCCTGTAGCTGGCGAAGGGAGAACAGCATGTCAATGGTGGATCTCTCTGCTCGAAAGCCACACTGTGCCTCAGGTAGACGCGCTCAGCCAGCTTCTGGAGCCTGTTTAAAGCAACTCGAGCTTAGCCATCTTTTGTTATAAAAGGCACCAACATTTCTATTGAGTGTATAAAATAACAAAACTCTCAGCAGTTTCCTGGAATTACAAGTTTTGCTGCTTACCGACTCACCCCAGAGCTAATACCCCAGATTACTTATTAAAATACTTGTAAACTTCACACCACACTTACACGTTACACAGTCCTTTTTGATGGCAAAATCCTTTCCAGTTAAAAGTCTCAAACTCCTCCCGGTAGCAATGGGTTGGACCTCCCAAACCGTTCCAAAAATCAATGTCCTCTTTGCGCACTTCGCTGAGCACTACTGACCTAGATGTCTGTGAAGAAGGAGTTTCCTGGTGATCTTGCTGGTCTTCTACTTCTCTGCAAATTTCAACTTTCAAAACAGGTTCAAGTCTTCGCCACCTTTCGCTGTATCAAGATTCCGAGAGCAGGTGTTCCCTCTCTCTCCCTCTCGAGGCCGCCACTGTTGGTTATCTTCCTTTCTTACAGCCTCCTTGGAGGCCGCAACCGCTGGTTTCTTCTCTTACAGCTTGTCTGCCTTCAGAAAGTCTGTGAAATTTATCTGGACTCAAAAGGCAATAGCTTATTGACCTGTTTCAATATGCAGAGTCCAGAAGTCTGGTTTCACAGAGCCACTTGGGGCTTCCATTGTTTCCAGGTGTTAACAGCTGCCTGGTACATATGCATCTTCCAAATTAATGACTCTTTTTTTACGACCCAAAGGTCTGAGAGGGCGAAAGCCATTTTTCTTCAGGTGTTAGCCTTGCCGTGTCTGTTTTTCAAAAGAAAGACATTGATGTGTTCTCTGTTGCCCTGGTAACCAAGACTTCTGTCTTGTCTTTTTGCAGAGTGGATGTGACTCCATCTTGAACTTTTAAAAATCACTTTTTAAAACATATTCATGTAACAGGGTCCAGCGTTCATAACATCAGTGGCAGCTGAGGATGACCTGGGGGGTTTGCTAACCCTTCATGATTGTCCTAGAGTCTCCAGGAATTATTCTCCCTGGCCACTGCTGCTTGCAACCCAAGAGGAAAATCGCAGAGGAATTAAAAAATGGTCTCATTTTCATTTTCATTGAATATTTTTATAAGTTGTAAAATGTATTTGGTGATGCAAGGACAGGCTGATAGCCAAATATCATCCAATGGGATAATGAAGAGTCTATTTGTTTTCCGATTAGTGTGAGGAAGCAGTGCACAGTGAGGATGAACGTATAGGGCAACCAATGGCAGGAGTGTGGTGCTGGGCGGTTACAGGCACCAAGGTCATATTTTTCCTCTACCTCCATGTTAGATTTCGATAAGACGCAACGTGTTAATATGTTTCTTCTTCCCTTCTCAAAATCTTCCTCTTTATTACCTGACACATTTTCTCCATTGTTACCTCCAGCCTTAACTGTTCCAACACACTCCTGGATGGCATCCTACATTCTAGCCTCTATAAACTTGAACTTATACAAAACACTGCTGCCCATATCCTAACTCACACCAAGTCCCATTCATCCTTGAGCGCACTGACCTACACTGGCTCCTGGTTAATCAGCATCTTCATTTTAAAATTCCCACCCTTGTTTTCAAAGCTCTCCGTGGCCCTGCCACCCCCATCTCCCCTCACAACCCTCTGAGATCTCTGCACTCCTCTACTCTGGCCTCGTGAGCATCCCTGATTTTAATCACTCCACCACTAGCAGCAGTGCCTTCAGCTGCCTCGGCCCTAAGCTCTGACATTCCCTCCCTAAACCTCTGTCTGTGCTATTAATAGCATCACCATCCCTCTATGCCATGCTGTGTGCTTTGGCTACTGACCAACCTGCCATTGAAAAATTTCCAAAGTAATTTGCAAGTATCTGGAATGTGGTAGGGAAATAGTATTAAAATCGTCTATCATACAAACGTACGAACATACAAATTAGGAACTGGAGTAGGCCACTCGGCCCTTCGAGCCTTCTCTGCCATTCAATAAGTTCATGGCTGAACTGATTACTCCACATTTCCACCTACCCCCGATAACCTTCCACCCCCTTGCTTATCAAGAATCTATCTACCTCTGCCTTAAAAATATTCAAAGACTCTTCTTCCACCACCTTTTGAGGAAGAGAATTCCAAAGACTCACGACCCTCCAAAAAAAACATTCTCATCTCTATATTAAATGGGCGACCGCTTATTTTTAAACAGTGATCCCTAATTCTAGATTCTCCCACAAGGGGAAACATCCTTTCCACATCCACCCTGTCAAGACCCCTCAGGATCTTGTATGCTTCAATCAAGTTGCCTCTTACTCTTCTAAATTCCAGCTGATACAAACCTAGCCTATCCAATCTTTCCTCGTAAGACAGCCCACCCATTCCAGGTATTAGTCTAGTAAACCTTCTCTGTACTGCCTCCAATGCATTTACATCCTGCCTTAAATAAGGAGACCAGTACTGTACCACAGTACTCCAGATGTGGTCTCACCAATGCCCTGTATAGCTGAAGCATAACCTCCCTACTTTTGTATTCAATTCCCTTCGCGATAAACGACCACATTCTTGACTGTGATCTCTCCACATATTAGTAAAGGGTGTAATATTTTACCCCTTCATTCCTTCGGTAACTTTGCCGTATTACAGCATAGAGTAAACTTTCCCAACTGCACATTTTTTTAATTCGTTCATGGGATGTGGGCATCATTGGCTAGGCCAGCATTTATTGCCCAACCCTAATTGTGAGCTGCCTTCTTGGACCGCTGCAGTCTTTGGGGTGTAGGTACACCCACAGTCCTGTTAGAAAGGGAGTTCCAGGATTTCGACCCACCGACAGTGAAGGAACAGCGATATAGTTACAAGTCAGGATGGTGTGTGGCTTGGAGGGGAACTTGCAGGTGGTGGTGCTCCCATGCACCTGCTGCCTTTGTTCTTCTCGTTGGTAGAGGTTGCGGGTTTGGAAGATGTTGTCGAAGGAGTCTTGGTGAGTTACTGCAGTGCATCTTGTAGATGGTACACACTGCTGCCAGTGTGTTGGTGGTGGAGGGAGTGAATATTGAAGATGGGGTGCCAATCAAATGGGCTGCTTTGTCCTGGATGGTGTTGAGCTTCTCAAGTGTTGTTGGCGCTGCACCCATCCAGGCACGTGGAGAGTATTCCATCACACTCCTTGTGCCTTGTCGATGGTGGGCAAGCATTCAGGAGACAGGAGGTGAGTTACTTTTCACAGAATTCCCAGCCTCTGACCTGCTCTTGTAGCTACAGCATTGATGTAGGTGGTCCAGTTTCTGGTCAATGGTAACCCCCAGGATATTAGTGGGGGAGTCAGTGATGGTAATGCCATTGAACATTAATGGGAGATGGTTAGATTCTCTCTTGTTTGAGATGGTCATTCCTGGTACTTGTATGGCGTGAATGTTACTTACCACTTATCAGCCCACCCTGAATGTTGTCCAGGTCTTGCTGCATATGGACATATGAGTGCGAATGGTGCTGAACATTGTGCAATCATCAGCGAACATCCCCACTTCTGACCTTATGACGATGGAGGGAAGGTCATTGATGAAGCAGCTGAAGATGGTTGGGCCTAGGACACTACCCTGAGGAATTCCTGCAGTGATGTCCTCGGACTGAGATGATTCCAACAACTACAACCATCTTCTTTTGTGCTGGGTATGACTCCAACCAGTGGAAAGTTTTCCCCCTAATTCCCATTGACTCCAGTTTTGCTAGGGCTCCTTGATGCCGCACTTGGTCAAACGCTGCCTTGATGTCAAACAGCCGTCACTTTCACCTCACCTCTCGAGTTCAGCTCTTTTGTCTATGTCTGAACCAAGGCTGTAATGAAGTCAGGAGCTGAGTGGCCCTGGCAGAACCCAAACTGAGCATCAGTGAGCAGGTAATTGCTGAGTAAGTGCCGCTTGATAGCACTGTCGATGACCCCTTCCATCACTTTGCTGATAATTCAGAGTAGACTGATAGGGTGGCAATTGGCCAGGTTGGATCTGAGCTGCTTTTTGTGGACAGGACTTACCTGGGCAGTTTTCTACAATTCTTGGTAGATGCCAGTGTTGTAGCTGCACTGGAACACCTTGGCTAGGGGCGTGGCTAGTTCTGGAGCACAAGTCTTCAGTACTATTGCCAAAGTGTTGTCAGGGTTCATAGTCTTTGCAGTATCCAGTGCCATCAGCCATTTCTTGATATCACGTGGAGCGAATCGGATTGGCTGAAGACAGGCATCTGTGATGCTGGGGACCTCAGGAGGCGGCCGAGATGGATCATCCACTCAGCACTTCTGGCTGAAGATGGATGCAAATGCTTCAGCCTTGTCTTTTGCACTAATGTGCTGGGCTCCCCCATCATTGAGGATGGGGATATTTATGGAATCTCCACCTCCTGTTAGTTGTTTAATTGTCTACCACCATTCACTACTGGATGTGGCAGGACTGCAGAGCTTAGATCAGATCTGTTGGTTATGGGATCGCCTAGCCCTGTCTATTGCATGTTGCTTCTGCAGTTTGGCATGCAGGTAGTCCTGTGTTGTAATTTCACCAGGTTGACACCTCATTTTGAGATATGCCTGTTGCTGCTCCTGGCATGCTTTCCTGCACTCTTCATTGAGCCAGGGTTGGTCCCCAGGCTTGATGGTAATGGTAGAGTGGGGGATATGCCGGGCCATGAGGTTACAGAATACAATTCTGCTGCTGATGCTGATGGCCCACAGTGCCTCGTGGATGCGCAGTTTTGAGTTACTGGATGTATTCGAAATCTATCCCATTTAGCATGGTGGTAGTGCCACACAACACGATGGTGGGTACCCACAGTGTGAAAACGGGACTTTGTCTCCACAAGGACTGTGCGGTGATCACTCCTACCAGTACTGTCATGGACAGATGTATCTGTGATCGGTAGATTGGTGAGGACGAGGTCAAGTAGGTTTTTCCCTCTTGTTGGTTCCCTCACCACCTGTCGCAGACCCACACTAGCAGCTATGTCCTTTAGGACTCAGCCAGCTCGGTCAGTAGTGGTGCTACCGAGGCACTCTTGGTGATGGACATTGAAGTCCCCCACCCAGAGTACATTCTGTGCCCTTGCCACCCTCGGTGCTTCCTCCAAGTGGTGTTCAACATGGAGAAGCACTGATTCATTAGCCGGGGCGGGGTGGAGGTTGGAGGTGGTAATCAGCAGGAGGTTTCCTTGTCGATGTTTGACTTGATGCCATGAGACGTCGTGGGGTCTGGAGTCAACGTTGAGGACTCCCAGGGCAACGCCCTCTTGTCTGTATACCACTGTGCCGCCACCTCTGGTTGGTGTGTCCTGCTGGTGGGACAGGACATACCCGGGGATGGTGATGGTGGCGTCTCGGTATTTAACCCCGTTTTTTGTCAGGCTGTTGCTTGACTAGTCTGGGGGACAGCTCTCCCAATTTTGGCACAAGCCCCTATATGTTAGTAAGGAGGACTTTACAGGGTCGACAGGGCTGGGTTTGCAGTTGTTGTTTCCAGTGCCTAGGTCGATGCCGGGTAGTCCGTTCGGTTTCATTCCTTTTCTTAGCGGTGTGATACAACTGAGTGGCTTGCCAGACAATTTCAGAGGGCTCATATGTAGGCCAGACTCAGTAAGGATGCCACATTTCCTTCCCTAAAGGACATGAATGAACCAGATGGGTTTTTACAACAATCGACAATGGTTTCATGGTCACCATTAAGACTAGTTTATAATTCCAGATTTTTTTTATCAATTGAATTCAAATTTCACCATCTGCTGTGGCATTCGAACCCATGTCCCCAGAGAATTAGCCAGGGCCTCTGGATTACTAGTCCAGTGACATTACCACTAGGCCACTCCAACACCAGATGAACACTGGAAACAGAACCAATCTGCTACAAAATACTTCCTCCATATGACAGGATCAGAAACCATGTCACACACGTTTAATTTAGAGATACAGCACTGAAACAGGCCCTTCGGCCCACCGAGTCTGTGCCGACCATCAACCACCCATTTATACTAATCCTACACTAATTCCATATTCCTACCACATCCCCACCTGTCCCTATATTTCCCTACCACCTACCTATACTAGGGGCAATTTATAATGGCCAATTAACCTATCAACCTGCAAGTCTTTGGCATGTGGGAGGAAACCGGAGCACCCGGAGGAAACCCACACAGACACAGGGAGAACTTGTAAACTCCACACAGGCAGTACCCAGAATTGAACTCGGGTCGCTGGAGCTGTGAGGCTGCGGTGCTAACCACTGCGCCACTGTGCCGCACATAAAGTCACAGAGGACTTTATGGTTATGAAAGGGTTTCAATAGGAGAGACATAGAGATGTTTCCACCTGTACAGGAGACCAAAACTAGGTGCCATAAATATAAGATAATCACTAATAAATTCAATAGTGAATTCAGGAGAAACTTTTTACCCAGGGAGTGGTGAGAATGTGGAACTCACCACCACAAGGAGTGGTCGAAGAGAATAGCATAGATGCATTTAAGGGGAATCTGGATAAACGCGAGGGAGAAAGGAATAGAATGTTATATCAATAGGGTGAAATGAAGAGGAGTGGGAGGCAGCTTGTGCGGAGCACACACACCAGCACAGACTAACTGGGCCGAATGGCCTGTTTCTGCACTGTAAATTTGATGTAATTCTATCAAGGAAAATCTACTTATTTTTGTGTTTCAGTAAGAGGTGAGGTAGACACCAGTTACCACTCTTGAAATTGGTCACATTACAAACATTTAACCTAACAAAATAGAACAAAGGTTGGATGTAAAAGCATATTTTAATGACAATATAAATGTTTTACATGTTAAAATATGTACAATTCAAAACATGCCATTAATATACTCACTGGATAACTAAGTTTCATTATAAACTCACTGTTTGCTTAAATGTTCTCTCCCGATTTTAGGAATTCTCAAGGTGATCCAAATGAAGGCACATTTATAAACAGTGTAAGATACTTTAGCAAATTGAAAAGATTGAATGCTTTCATTCAGTATCTTTCAGGTGCTGATGGGGTCTTGCTGTGATTTCTCTACATCTCTTTTCAATGATCACAAGAAACAGGTTTCAAACTGGGAAAACTAAACAGAAGCCAGTTGCTCCCTGCTCTCTTCTATCACAAACATCATCCGCTTTGGACCCAAGAAAGGTCGATCAGACTGTTTTCTAAATGGTGAGAAGCCATGCACTGTGGAGAGATTTAGGGATCTAAGTACAGAAATCACAAGAAGCTAGTGGACAGGTACAAAATAAAATTGAAAGGGCTAATGGAATGTTGACCATTAATCTCAAGTGGTCTGGAATACAAAGGGCTGAATGTTAGGCTACAGTTGTATAAAAGTTCTGGTTAGACCCCATTTAGAGTCCTGCATTCAGTTCTGGGCACCGCACCTGAGGAAGTATATATTAGCCTTGGAGGGGGTGCAGCACAGATTCACCAGAATGATACCAGGGCTCAAAGGCTTAAATTATGAGGAAAGTTGCATAGACTGGGCTTCTATTCCTTCCAGAATAGAAGATTAAGGGGGAATTTAACTGAAGTGTTTAAGATGATTAAAAGGAGTTGATATGGTAGATAGAGAGAAACTATTCCCTCTGATTGGGGGGAGTCCAGAACAAGGGAGCAGAACTTAAAATTAGAGCCAGGCCGTTCAGGGGTGATGTCAAGAAGCACTTCTTCACACAATGGGGAGTGGAAATCTGGAACTCTCTCCCACAAAGAGCTGTTGAGGCTGAGGTTCAAATGAAAATTTTAAGACTAAGATTAATAGATTGTCATTGGGTGAGGGTATTAATGGTTACAGAATGAAGACGGGTAAATGGAGTTAAGATACAGATCAGCCATGATCTAATTGAATGGCGGATCAGGCTCGAGGGGCTGAATGGCCTCCTCTTCCTGTTCCTATGTATGCTACCTCCTGTGCATCTGGGTTAAAACTCATGACATTCTACAATTTGTGATCAAAGGGGTTTATCATCAGATTCTGGCAATGCTATCCCAGATTCAAAACTCTCAGTGTCTGTCAATATTTGGAATTTGACTGGGGTTTCCAAGAAGCTGAGTCAATCACAACATTTAAGAGGGAATTAAGCAAACATTTGAAGAGGAAGGGTACAGGGAAGCACAACTAAGCAGATGTGGAATGAGCGTTGTCACAGTACAAACATTATGGCTTACACTGAGATTGCTTTGGGAGTCTCATTCACTAGTGTTGCAGTTAACCATTTTCTAACAGTGAGAACTTATAATTTTAGTTATCCTTCAACTTTCTCCCATTATTGTCAGCCTTTCTTCACTTGTTCAAGTTTTTTCTTCAGCAAGTTGTAGTTCTCCACGATCCCCGGCGAGGCTGGATCAAGCCTCAGAGCAAGCTTGTATTGTTCACTGGCCAGATCGAGTCTCCCCCAGCGATGGTAAAGTACAGCTGCAGCCGAAGCACAAACTTTCCATTACTCAAACATGGTTAAAATGTATTTGGGTTGCAGACTGGTGTTCTAGGATAAAGGACTAGTAAATGAGTGGAGAAGCTGTGCTTGTTCTCCTTGGAACAGAGTACACTAAGAGGAGATTTAATAAAGGTATTCAAAATTATGAAGAGCTTTGATAGTTTCTCCTTCGTTACTCTGTTTCTACTGGTAGGTGGGTTGGTAACTAGAGGACACAGATTTAAGATAATTGGCAAAAAACTCTGGGGGAGAAATTTTTTTATTTTTTAAAATGCGAGTTGTTGTGATCTGGAATGTGCTGCCTGAAAGGGCAGTGGAAGCAGATTCAATAACAACTTTCAAAAGGGAATTGGATAAATATTTGAAAAGGAAAAAATTGCAGGGCTATGGGAAAAGAGCAGAGGGAGTGGGACCAATGGGAAAGGTCTTTCAAAGAGAAAGCACAGGCACGATGGACAAATGGCCTCCTTCTGTGCCATGTGATTCTACGATTCAGTATGAGCTGCATGTGAGATTTTGCTTCAAGTGTACTACTGGGTAAATATAAAGGGAGTTTTATCTTTTATTTAGTAAATCCATACATATCTGTTCAATAATAATGGGTCTGTAGATGCTCTGCCTGTTTACAGGTATACACTTGAGGTTTTTGCTCGAAGGAAAAGCCATTTTCCCCACTAATTATCAACCTATAGTTAGAATAGACAGCAAATCCTCCTGATGTCTTTGATAACTCTCCTGTGAAGCAGCTTGGGACGTTTTACAACATTAAAGGTGCTATATAAATGTAAGGTGTTGTTGTGCAATGAGTCATGTCTTTCGCTTAACAACTCTCTCATTGCACAGCAACAAGTTGCATTTATATAGCACCTTTAACATAGTTAAATGTCCCAAGCTGCTTCACAGGAGAGTTATCAAATTTTGTTTGATAACGAGCTATGTTAGGAGATATTAAGACAAATAACCAAAAGCTTGGTCAAAGAGGTAGGTTTGACGAAACGAGGAGGAGAGAGAGGCAGAGAGGTTTATGCAGAGAATTCCAGAGCTTAGACGCTTGACAGCTGTAGGCATGACCACCAATGTTGGAGCGATTAAAATCCGGGGTGCACAAGATGTCAGAATAGAAAGAACGCAGAGATCTCGGAGGGTGTGGAGGACATTACAGAGATAGGGAGGGGCGAGACCACAGAGGGATTTGAAAATAAGGATGAGAATTATAAAACCAGGACATTGTTGGACCGGGAGCCAATATAGGTCAGCGAGCACAAGGGTGATAGGTGACTGGGACTTGATGCAAGTTAGGATAGCAGCCACAGTGCAGTTCTTAATAGACATTAGGTCACAACACTGCCACACTTTGATTGGCAACAAATATTCTTTGGATGCATAGTAAAAATCATTATAAAATGTATTTACTTTCAGGGTTCACTGAATTCGTATTTTTTAATGTTAATTTATCAGTAATAATACAACCATCAGTATTTTGTCTATCTTTAAGCAATTACAAGGAATGCTAGAGACTATTAACAGGATAAAATAATATTCTCCATACAGTAACAAAATCTGGAAGATATACTGGTACAACTTTGCTAGTAAAAGCAGCAAGTAGTTTGAAATACGTTCAAGGTTTCAGTTGCTTAGAAATGAAACCTACCTAAATTTCCACGGTAGCTTGCTATGGTAGGATTAATCTGAATTGCTTTTAGAAACAGACCTTCAGATTCCTGTATATACAAAAACAGTTAACAGTTCACACACGTTTAAAGGTAAAATCTTAAAATTATGAACTTAAAGAAAAGCTACAGAATAAGGTCCATATCAAATGAATTGTCAAGAATAAAGTTAATTACACCATGACTATGTGCCAGTTCTGTTGCTTCCATTAGTTACATGTCTGTGTTCTGTTATTGTGGTTTTTAATTATTGACAGCAGTGGCTCAGTGGGTAGCGCTCTCACCTATGAATCAGAAGGTTGTAGGCTCAAGTCCCACTCCAGAGATTTGAGCACAAAATACAGGCTGACACTCCATCCAGTGCAGTACTGAGGGAGTGCTGCACTGTTGGAGGTGCTGTCTTTCAGATATGTTAAATTGAGTCCCTTCCTGCCCTCTCAGGTGGACGTAAAAGGTCCCAGGGCCACTATTTAGAAGAGAGATGGAGTTCTCTCCAGTGTCCCAGCCAGTATTTATTCCTCAAAACGACATCACAAAAAAACAGATTATCTGATCATTATCATGTTCCTGTTTGTGGGAGCTTGCTGTGCGGGAATTGGCTGCCATGTTTCCCATATTACAGCAGTGACTCCATTTCAAAAGTACTTCACTGGCTGTAAAGCGCTTTGGGACATCCTGAAGAACTCTGTATAAATGAAAGTCTCTCTTAGTTATGAACTGCAGAATTAAAGCACAATTGCCAACTTCTTGCAAACATACCTTCAGGCACACAACATTGTCAGTTATTATGGGGTATAAGGTGTCACATTGCTGAGAACAATTTGTTACCTTTCCTAAAGCATTAATTATGTCAAATCAAGAAACATAAAAGGAATCTGGTTTAAAAAAAACTTGCATTTATACAACACCTTTCATAACCTCCCAAAACACCTGCTCTTCAAAATAGTGCCATGGGATCTTTTATGTCAGAAGAAGCCTCAATTTAATGTCTCAACTGGAAGACGGCACCTCCAACAGTGCAGCACTCCCTCAGCATTGCACTGTGAGTGACAGCCTGGATTTTGTGCTCAAGTCCCTGATGTAGGGATCAGTGTTGGGACCCTTGCTTTTCCTGATATATATTAATGACCTAGACCTTGGTGTACAGGGCACAATTTCAAAGTTTGCAGACGATACGAAACTTGGAAGCATTGTGAACTGTGAGGAGGATAGTGTAGAACTTCAAAAGGACATATACAAGTTGGTGGAATGGGCAGACAGGTGGCAGATGAAGTTCAATGCAGAGAAATGTGAAGTAATTCATTTTGGTAGGAAGAACATGGAGAGACAATATAGAATAAAGGGTACAATTCTATGCAGGAGCATAGGGAACTGGGTGTATATGTGCATAAGTCATTGAAGATGGCAGGACAGGTTTAGAGAGCAGTTAATAAAGCATACAGTATCCTGGGCTTTATTAATAGGGGCATAGAGTACAAGGGCAAGGAAGTTATGTTGAACTTGTACAGGACACTAGTTCAGCCTCAGCTGGAGTATTGCGTCCAGTTCTGGGCACCGCACTTTAGGAAAGACGTGAGGACACTGAAGACCGTACAGAAAAGATACACGAGAATGGTTCCAGGGATGAGGAATTTCAGTTATGAAGATAGATTGGAGAAGTTAGGACTGTTTTCCTTAGAGAAGGCTGAGAGGTGATCTGATAGAAGTATTCAAAATCATGAGGGGTCTGGACAGAGTGGATAGAGAGAAATTGTTCCCACTCATGAAAGGATCGAGAACGAGTGGGCACAGATTTAAAGTATTTGGTAAGAGAAGCAAAAGTGACATGAGGAAAAACTTTTTCACACAGCAAGTGGTTAAGGTCTGGAATGCTCTGCCTGAGAGTGTGGTGGAGGCAGGTTCAATTGAAGCATTCAAAAGGGAATTAGTTATATGAAAAGGAAGAACGTGCAGGGTTATGGGGAGAAGGCAGGGGAATAAACTGAGGAAATTGCTGTTTCAGAGAGTCAGTGCGGACACGATCAGCCGGATGGCCTCATTTTGCACTGTAAGGATTCTGTGATGTGGGACTTGAACCCACAACCTTCTGACTCAGGAGCGAGCGTGCTACCCACTGAGCCATGGCTGACAGTATTTAAAATGTGAACCAATGGTTTGAAAACAGAATAAAAAGCACTTGACTTCACGTACCCGAGAGCAGAATTATGAGCGCGTTTCTTATACTTTAAAAATGAACGCGTACAAAGTTTCCAATTTGTGGCAACTCACCTTGTACTTTTTCAATTTACCGAGCACATTTGCAAATGAAAACATGATTGTGTGATCACTGGGTAGCAATTTTAGGGCTTCTTTTCCAACTGCTTCAGCTTGTGCTAAATTGCCTAATTATTAAAACAACACTGGTTTAGATATTAAAATAGCAGTTATTTACAGCAGTTGTAACTGGGGTATAATTTCCACTTCTTTATGCTTTTTTTTTTAAAGCAGATTACGGCCTAAAATTGCCTAACTGGTGCAAAAGATTGCAGAACTTTAAACACAAATTACATTCAGCACATATCTAATTTCTGCAACATTTGCCGTTAGTTTTAAAAGAGATTCTGCTGGACGCAGAGCCCCGCATACAAAACTGGCCACGCCCCCAGGCTGAATTAATTGACATGATGAGTTTCTGCTAATTGTGCTCATTTGTGGACCTTCCAGGAGGCACCAAACATTTAGCTGGATTTCTTTTTGGGTGCAGGAACACTAATAGGAATGTTTTGAAAGGTTTTGAATGATTTTTTTAAAGTTTACTAAGGAGCTGACTATTGTATCCCAATCGAACTAGAAAATGGTTCTGTATTTTTTTTAAAAGTCATTTTCCAGTAATTTCAAAGCAAGTTACTCAGAGATGATGGATTGACCTGTCATTTAAAATGCTTATTTTTTGTGATAAACCCAATCAAACTCCATCAAATTACTACTCTTAAATATATCAAGAAACATTTTAAAGCAAATTTTTTTGAAATATTGTTTTAAAACACTACTTGATTGTGCTGGCTTGCGGCAGATTTTGCATTTGGCAATATGTAAATGAGTTTGAGCAGAAAATTGAGGGGGAAAAAAACTTCTCGAAAAGGGAAAAATTTGTGACTGGATTGCTGATTGTGCCCAAAGCGGAAACTGTAACCCCATACATATATACAGTTTGCAGCAACTAAATTAACCTTTTGCGTAACTTACAATACAAATCTTGAAAACAGAGTTTATAGTAAATTCACTGTCAAACATTAATTTCAACTTTGTTTTTAATATTTGTTTTATTTTATTCATGCTTGATAGTCTCCTTCTCCCGAAGAGGTGTTCAACATAATGAAGGGTTTTGATAGAATACATTAGGAGAAACTGGCAGGAGGGTCGGTAATCAAAGGACACAGCTTTAAGGTAACTGGCAAAACAAAAGGGAGAAATGTTTTTACACAGTGAAGTTGTTGTGATCTGGAATGCGCTTCCTGAAAGGATGATGGAACTAGATTCAATGGAAACTTTCAAAAGGGAATTGGATAAATATTTGTACAGGTCAAATTCACAAGGTTATGCAGAAAGAGTAGGGTAAGTGGGACTAATTGATAGCTCTTTCAAGGAGCCAGCACAGGCACGATGCGCTGTCAAAGGCCCTCTTTCCTTTCTGTGCTGTGTAATTCTAAGTCATTGGCAGGAGAATGTACCAAAGTAATGTACATTTTAAAATAGAATGTTATGCTTGTGTTGTAGAAAATGCAGCAGAACCTCCTCAACATTCCAGCCTCACTGTGTGCAGGGGAGCATTGAAATGGTGGAAGGAGATAGAGCAGCAGAGCTCAAAATTATGTATTATCCCTCAAACTTCACTAAAAACAGATTATCTGGTCATGATCTCGTGGGTGCCTGTGGGAGCTTGCTGTGCACAAATTGGCTGCTGCGTTTCCTACATTACAACAGTTGGCTGCACAGCACTTTGGGATGTGCTGAGGTCATTAAAAGCACTATATAAACACCAAATTCTTTCTTTCTGATTGGTCTTGAAGAAATGCTTGTAATGGTTTTGATGCAATGTCTCACCCACTCAGTGGCAACTCCGGTGTAAACTTATCAGGTCCACGATCACCTGCTATCAGGAAGACCCGCTTGTACAAAAGCAATATACTGCAGATGCTGGAAATCTGAAATAGAGTCAGAAAATGCTGGAAATACTCAGCAGGTTAGGCAGCATCTGTGGAGAGAGAAACAGAGTTAACGTTTCAAGTCTGTGACCATTTTATCAGAACTTAAGGACATAAAACAGTGAGTTTTGGTAAATGTTTGTTTTTCAGACTGGAAGATGGTGGACAATGGTGTTCCCCAAGGGTCAATGCTAGGACCACTGTGTTTTTTGCTATACATAAATGACTTGGATCTTGGAACACAGAGTAGAATTTCAAATTTTTTTAATGATACCAAACTTGGAGGGGTGGCAAACAGTGAGGATGATACGAACTGCCTGCAACAGGACACAGATAAGCAAACAGAATGGACAGAGAAGTTGCTGATGGAATTTAATACAGAGAAGCGTAAGGCGATGCATTTTGCAAGAAGGGATAGGGTGAGGCAATATAGACTTAATGGCACAGTTCTAAAGAGCGTGCGGGACAGAGGGACCTGGGGGTACATGTGCATCGATCTTTGAAGGTGGCAGGACATATTGAGAGAGTAGTTAGCAAATCATATGGGATCTTGGGCTTCATAAATAGGGACATTAAGTACAATAGCAGGGAAATTATGCTGAACCTTTATAAAGCTCTGGTTAGACGCCAATTACAGTACTGCATCAAGGTCTGGTCATCACACCTTAAAGGGATCTTGAGAGGGTGCAGACAAGCTTTACCAGAATGGTTTCAGGGATGGGGGATTTTAGCTACAAGGTTTGTTTGGAAAAGCTGGGGTTGTTCTCCTTGGAGGAAAGGAGACTGAGGAGAGATTTGATAGCGGTGTACAAGATTATGACAGGCTTAGATATGTTAGACAACAAGATACTGTTCCCATTAACTGATGGCACAAGGCCTAGGAGACACAGATTGAAGGTTTTGGACAAGAGATGCAAGGGGAATGTGAGGAAGAACTTTTTTACGCAGCAAGTGGTAATGACCTGGAAGTCACTGCCCACAAGGGTGGTGGAAGCAGAGATAATCAATCATTTAAAAGGGAATTGGATGAGCACTCAAAGGAAATAAACTTGCAGGGCTATGAGGATTGAGCAGGGGAGTGGGACTGACTAGACAGCTCCACGGAGAGCTGGCATGGACTCGATGGGCTGAGTGGCCTCTTTCTGTGCTGTACATGACTCTATGAAACATTAACTCTGTTTTTCTCTCCATAGATGCTCCCTGCCCTGCTGAGTATTCCCAGCATTTTCTGTTTTTATTTAAGACCCATTTATACCAGGTTTATCCCACTTTGCAATGCAGCAGTTTCCACAATGTGGTTGCCATCAGGTAAACCTGCCCTTCAGGAATGGAAAGTACAAGCATCCCTCAGAGCCCAACGTAAAGAAGTAACCATTCCATACGACACTGTATTAAATTCCTCTCTTTCCCAACAACAACTAATTGCATTTATATAGCAACTTAACATTGTAAAACATCCCAAGGCGCTTTCACAGAAGCGTTTAAACAAAATTTAGCACCGGTATGGGGAAAATGGGAGCTGTAGCATTGTGACAGTCTTCATCTGAACCGTGCTGGGACCAGTGTTCTGGCGAGTCGTATTAACTAGAGCAGTAGAGAGGGCTTTAAACTAAATAATGGGGGCGAGGAATCAAGTGAGGGAAAATGTGATAAATTAAAAAGAGAGAGGACAAGGCAAGACAGCAAGGTAGCAGTAAGGGAATTGATAATCTTGAGTGTGGCCGGAAGGAACAGAGCATACAAACTTCAGAGTACGCCATCAGATAAGGCTAGAAGTTGCAAAAATAATAAAAGGCAGAATTTAAAGGCACTCTATCTGAATGCACACAGCATTTGCAACAAGGTAGATGAACTGACAGCACAAATAGAAGTAAACAGGTATGATCTCGGCCAGTATTTGTTGCCCATCCCTAATTGCCCTTGAGAAGGTGGTGGTGAGCTGCCTTCTTGAATCGCTGCAGTTTGTGTGATGTAGGTGCTCCCTCAGTGCTGTTAGGGAGGGAGTTCCAGGATTTTGATTAAGCGACAGTGAAGGAATGGTGATATACTTCCAGGTCAGGATGGTGTGAGAGTTGATGGGGAACTTGCAGATGGTGGTCTCCCCATGTATCTGCTGCCTTTGTCCTTCTAGGTGGTAGAGGTAGCGGGTTTGGAAGGTTAACTGATCTCAGCCAGTTGGTTTGCAACAGTTGCCTCAAGATAGACCAAAAGGACAAGAACAAGTAATCTTTTTAATTTTTTACCACATCCCTTATTGCTAAACAGGAAAAAGCCTGGAAATTTAAAAAAAAATCATCTTAACAATGAATTACTCAGAATTATTATCTTAAACTAAACTACCTAACTTCTACAAAGAAAGAAACAATACTGTACAAGTCTAGAACACAATCTGTTACCTGTGTTATCAAGTAATATGATTAAGTTATTCCAAGCCAGACTGTGGTTAGGTTTGAGAAGGGTAGCATTCCGCCAGGCGTTGAGAGCATCTACAGTCCGGTGCAGGTCTGCGTACTAAAAGCAAAAGGAAAGATTAAAAAACAGATGGCAGAAAAATTATATCACGTAATAAGTTGACATTTACCCAAAGTTTTATGGCCAATTGCTTCTTATTTCTAGCTCTAGTAATGCAGTGAATTTTATCACTGGAGTATAATCTTACATCTTCTGGTGACTGGCTGAAGGGCAACAGTGGTGGGAACCTGGAGATGTGTTAGTCACGGATCTACCCAAATGAGGATGTCTTCCAACCAGATAATGCAGGGTGAAAATGATAGGGGTGCGGTGTAATAAAGGAATATAAAAGCCACCCACAAATGTTAGTAAGCCACCGACAAAAGTAGAGGTGAAATGTTAGATTGGGTAGAATAGCTTGTGGAAATGTTACAAAACACAGAGCTGAAACAGAGCAAATACCCAACACTTAACTTTGAAATTACTCCATATAGAATTTACAGCACAGAAACTGGCCATTTGGCCCAACTGGATGGTTTAAACTCCACATGAGTGTCTTCCCACCCCATCAATATGTCCTTATATTCCTTTCTCCCTCATGTGCTTAACTAACTTCCTGTTAAATGTATCTACGCTATTCACCTCAAAGTCTCCCTGAGGTACGGAGTTCCACATTCTCACTACTCTCTGGGTAAAAAGGCTTGTCCTGAATTCCATATTGGATTTATTAATGACTGTCATATTTATGGCCCCTAGTTTTGGACTACGTCACAAGTAGACAAGTTATTCATGTGGAAACAATTTAAGTTTGTACTTCTGACAAGTACAAGGATGCTTTTATCATATTTAAATTCAGACACACTGACACCATATTTCAAACATACCTACCAGACGTCCTAAATTGTAATAGCAGTCTGGATATTTTTTTCTGTATTTTATTGCTGTCCAGTAACTCCTTTCAGCCTCTTCAAATTTGCTCAAACTATTCTGTACGATTCCTAGATTCATCCAGGCAGCAGCGAAATCAGGTCTGTGCATCAGAAACCAAGTGTGAAGATTAAATCCTCATGCTTTCAAAACAAGCTACGATTGAACAGAATTACATAGAATTAACAGCACAGAAACAGCCCATTCAGCCCATCTGGTCTATACTGGTGTTTATACTCCACATGAGCCCCCTCCCACCCCTCTACATCTCATCCTATTAAGAGCATAAGAAATAGGAGCAGAAGGCCATTTGGCCCTTTAGCCTCTCGGGCTTGCTCCACCAATCAATACCATCATGGTTGAAGTACCCCACCTACATCTTCCCAAACTATACCAATATCCCTTAATTCTCTTAGTCTCCAAAAATCTGCCTATCTCTGACTTGAATATACTCAATGACTGAATATCCACAGCCTTGTGGGACAGAATCCAAAGATTCACAATCCGTTGAATGAAGAAATTTCTCATCACCGTCCTAAATTGCCTATCCCTTATTCTAAGACTGTAACCCCATGTTCTAGGCTCCTCAGCCAAGGGAAACATCCTGCCTGTGTCAATCCTGTTAAGTCCCTTAAGAATTTTATGTTTCAATGAGATCAGCTCTTATTCATCTAAATTCCTGGGAATATAGGCGCATTCTACTCAATCTCTCCTCTCTCCATGGGTGGGACAGTGGCGCAGTGGTTAGCACTGCAGCCACACAGCTCCAGCGTCCCGGGTTCAGTTCTGGGTACTGCCTGTGCAGAGTTTGCAAGTTCTCCCTGCGACTGCATGGGTTTCCTCCGGGTGCTCTGGTATCCTCCCACATGCCAAAGATAGGGTTGATAGGTAAATTGGCCATCGTAAAAAAAAAAATTGCCCCTAGTGTAGGTCGGTGGTAGGAGAATTGAGGGAAGGTGGGGATGTGAGAGGGAAAAATAGGATTAATGTAGGATTAGTATAAATGGGTGGTTGATGGTCGGCGTAGACTCATTGGGCCAAAGGGCCTGTTTCAGTGCTGTATCGCTCTATGACTCTATTGGACAGACCTCTCATCCCAGTGAACCTTTGTTGCACTCCCTCTAGGGGTAGTATATCCTGCCTTAGGAAAGGAGACCAAAACTGCACGCAGCACTCCAGACAGTACTTCAGTAATCAAGGATTAACCTTCTACTCCTTTCTCCGTGTGTGTTTATCTAGCTTCACTTTAAATGCATCTATATTATGCACATCAATCCCTCCTTATGGTAGCAAATTCCATATTCTCAACAATCTATAGGTAAAGACGTTTCTCCTGAAATCCTTATTGGATTTATTAGTGACTAACAGTTATGACCCCTCGTTTTGGTCTCCCCCACAAATGAATTAATTAAAATTAAACATAAATTGAAACATACTGAATGGCTACAGCTCTGGAGAGTAGCTTCTCTGCTTCATGTAGCTCCTTCCTTTCCTTTAAGATGTTTCCGAGATTGTTCATAGCATGGACATACTTTGGATTGAGTCTGAAAAATAAAATGAAAAGTTTCTAAAATTTTCACCACAATTAAATTTGTTTCTATTTAAGGAGTGAACTTTGCACCTTCTATAATATAATTCTTAACTAATAAAACAAGGTGTGTGAATACCTAACAGCTTCTCTATAATACTGGATTGCAGATATCTCTTTTCCTCGGTCAGCTAGATTTTTGCCAACATTGTAGTGTACCTGCAGAAAAAAATGGCTTCATCAGTATTGAATGACAAGGGCTTCATAATGCACTCCAGTACACAGCGATTAACAGAGTCAGCTGTGGCTCAGTTGGCAGCACACTCGCCTCCGAGTCAGAAGGTTGTGGCTTGAGCACAAAATCTAGGCCGACAGTCCCAGCGCAGTACTGAAGGAGTGCTGCACTGTCAGAAGTACCGCCTTTTGGTTGAGACGTTAAACCAAGGCCCCGTCTACCTTCTCAGGTGGATGTAAAAAAAATCCTCTGGCACTAGTTTGAAGAGCAGGGGAGTTGTCCCCAGTGTCCTGGCCAATATTTGTCCCTCAAAACAACATCACTAAGAACAGATTATCTTATCATTATCACATTACTGTTTGTGGGAGCTTGCTGTGCACAAATTAGCTACCCCGTTTCCTACATTACAACAGTGACTACACTTCAGAAGTACTTCACTAGCTCTAAAGCGCTTTGAGACGTCCTGGGATTGTGAAAGGCGCTATAGAAATGCAAGTCTTTTAGTGCATGGGCAGCGTATTGAGCAAATTAAATTCAAATGTGCATAAAATTTCATTCATAATTTAGTCATTAAGAGTATTATCTTCCAATATTTTTCTAAATTAATTATTCCAGAAAATTTGCATTAAGTTCTTTTTATTCTTATTAAGCATCTTTTCTTACTTTGGCATTGAAGGGACATACTGACAAAGCACTTGTGAAAAGATTTTCTTCTGTCCTCCAATGGCAACTACGTCTGACACATTGCATAATATTCAGAATTACCAAGCCTGTCACAGCAACAGAGATGATGTTCTAAAGAAAATCACAAAGAGAAAATTAAAAAGTGCGATTCATAACCCATTTTAACCCTGCAATTTATGAAGCTTCCATTTGTTAACAGAGGGACGAGGAAGTAAAAATGTGTCCCTACCTTGATTCTCCTGCCTTGTCTCGACAAAATGCAAATTCCATAAGCTAATAGCATGCAGTAACCAGCACTGGAGAGATAGATAACCCTCTCTGCAATCACAAACCCTACTCTGAAGAAAATGTTTGATGCAGGAAGGAACGGGATGACCACAAGTGTGATTCCAGAGGCAAAGATTCTGTAAATGTATTCAAATACATTTGTTTACACATTATGTTTGCAGCTTAGAAAACGAATATCAGATCAACATGACAATATGGATTTTAGTTACCTTAAAAGTAGACACAGAGTTAAAAAGTCTTTTGGAGAGACAGCCAAGTTACCTTAACATTAGCCACATGCAAACACAAATATGCAAATCTTTTTAACATTTGCTTTGGGAGTTGAAGGGCAACATGCAAATCAAAGGTTTGCTCCTGGAATACAACCCAGCTAACGGTATTAAAAAGATTATCTCAGTTCCGCGCAGCAATCTGCAATGTACTGGGCAATGCAATAAGCAGGCAACATGCAAAAGAGAAAAAATTAGAGGAACCACTGACTGTGAGACCCTTAGCTCTAAACTCCCCAGCCAAGGGAAACATCCGCCCAGCATCGACCCCATCAAGCCCCTTAAAAGGAGTTTACTTCATTTGCAACTGGTAATGGTAAATATTTATCAAAACCAAACACCTTACCTTCTTTCATCTGTGTTGGTGGAGCATAAAGCTTGCCACATGATCCCGATAAGGAAGAACCAAAGTACGAGGGGGGCAAATATTCTAACGTCGCTGATTGATTTAATCAGAGGTAAACAGCCCATTGACCAATCAAAGCACAGCCACCAGGGATACACTAGTAGCCATGTGTTCAGAGAGTAGTAGTAATTATAATTAATAGCCTGATAAACAAAATAAACAAGAACATTAGCTTCTTAAAAAAAATTAATCCATTTCACCAAAAGCAATGCTAAATAACCAGGCTAGAATCAGTTGTATAACAGAGATGTATTTTACAACAAAAACAAAACCACCTTATCCAGTGAAAGACTGAAGCTGTTACTTCTTGTTTTATATATCAGGTGGCACTGGGAGAAGCTGCAAGGAGTGACAGCTCGTGACTTTGATACTGGTGGTGGTTGGGAGCACAGAAAATCTGGACAACTGGTACTGCAACACTAATGAGCAACTCACATTTTTGAATCATACAGCGCAGGAGGAGGCCATTCAGCCCATCGTGCCTGTGCCAGCTCTTTGAAAAATCTATCCAATTAGTCCCAATCCCCTGCTCTTTCCCCATAGCCCTGTAAATTTCGCATTTTCAAGTATTTATCCAATTCCCTTTTGAAAGTTACTATTGAATTTGCTTCCACTGCCCTTTCAGGCAGTGCATTCCAGATCACAACAATTCACCGCGTAAAAAAATTTCCCCCATGAATTATTTTTGCTAATTACCTCCAATCTGTGTCCTCTGGTTACTAACCAGTGGAACCGCCAATTGAAACAGTTTCTCCTTATTTACTCTAACAAAACCCTTCATAATTTTGAACACCTCTATCAAATTTCCTCTTAATATTCTCTGCCCTAAGGAGAACAATCCCAGCTTCTCCAGTCTCTGGACATAACTGAAGTCCCTGGGACCATTCCAATGAATCTCCTCAGCACCCTCTCCAAGGCCTCAACATCCTTCCTAAAGTGTGGTGCCTAGGATTGGGCGCAATACACCAGCTTAGGCCTAGCCAGTGATTTTATAAAGGTTTAGCCTAACTCCCAACATCAAAATCATTCCCCAAATGGAGAAATGCAAAAATACTGGCTACAAGGGTTAGGAAATACATACTTGGTAAAATTTGCGATATATAAAAACAGTACAAGATGCATGTAAGGGGAAGCTAGATAAGCACATGAGAGAGAAAGGAATAGACGTTTCTGCTGATAGGGTGAGATGACAAGGGGAGGGAGGAGGTTCGTGTGGAGCATAAACACCAGCACAGACCAACTGAGCTGAAATAGCTGTTTCTGTGCTGTAGATACAATGTAATATAATATATATTCACAACATGAATACTTAAAATTTAAATGCACTGGGTTGTGAACTATTTGACTTTGGATTACAAAAAAGCAGAGCACTTCACTTTCAAAAGTAGTGACCCCAGCTTACCCGCACAATAGCGCTGTCTGCAAAAGATGCTGGGTTATCCACTTCAGTGAAAGCTGGGGGGCCTGTGCCCATGATCCTCCAGCGGCAGTACAGCAGTGTGATTCCACCAGATGCCACCAGGAGAATTCGGGTCAAAAATCCTCTTTTCCACGGTAGAACTTTCTAAGAATCAGGCAAAAAAGAAACAGAAAACTTAACAAACCAGAGCAGCAAAATGTTTCCGAATATTATGAATTTCCTTTCCACATAAATGAACTGAAGCCCTCACGTAATTAGCTTTTATAACTTTACTGCTTTTTTAAAAAAAAACAGGAATGCATTCTTTTAATATAATTATATAGAATTTACAGCACAGAAACAGGCCATTTGGCCCAACTGGTGCATGCCAGTGTTTATGCTCCACACCAGCCTCCTCCGACCCCTCTTCATTTTGCCCTATCAGCATAGCCTTCCATTCCTTTCTCCCTTGTACAGACATTACAGAAGGAGGCCATTCGGCCCATCGAGTCCATGTCTCAACTAGCTTCCCCTCACCGCTCTCTGGGTAAAGACGTTTCTCTTGAATTTCCTATTGGATTTATTATTGACTATCTTATATTTATAGCTTCTAGTTTTGGTCTTTCCCAAAAGTGGAAACATCTTCTCTACATCTACCTGAATGACTTACAGTTTCGAGTCATCACAGGCCATTCTCAAACACTTGAGCTGGCTCAAGTTGCATTGTAGATCCCTCGGTGCTGCTTGTCTCCCTACAACCTCACATTTATTTTAAATAAACAGAAAAGAAAACTTTACAGAAACAAAACTTCCAGTTCAACGGTGTTTTTTGATGAAGAAAGGGATGGAACAGCTGGAACCCTCAGACCCATTACACATTTCCCAACTGGAAGACAACAGGAGAGGCCCAAGACCAGAATGGAATGTGCATGGGCATACATAGAAATAAAAGGAATAGGAGCAGGAGTAGACCATTCGGCCCTTCGAGCTTACTCCGCCATTCAGTAAGATCATGGCTGATCTTCTATCTCAGCTACACCTTCCCACACTATCCCCATATCCCTGGATTTCCTCAGCATCCAAAACTTTATTGACCTCTGTTTTGAATACATACAGCAATTGAGCATCCACAGCTCTCTGGGAAAGAGAATTCCAGAGATCCACAACCCTTTAAGTGAAAAAAATTATTCCTCATCTCATCCTAACTGGCTGACCCCTTATTCTGACACTGTGACCCCATGATCTAGACCCTCCAGCCAGAAGGAAACAACCTCTCAGCAGCTACCCTGTCAAGCCCCTCGAGGTTAGTATATGTTTCAATGAGATCACCTCTCATTCTTCTAAACTCTAGAGAATACAGACCTAGTCTACTCAATCTCTCCTCACAGGACAATCCCCTCTTCCCAGGAATCAGTCTGGGTTGGGAGTTGAAGTGGGGAGAAAAGTGAGAACATAAAATGAGGGAAGAAGGAAAACAAAACCTTACACAACAACAACTTGCTTTTATAGTGCCTTTAACTTGGTAAAATGTACCAAGGTGCTTCACTTGACACCAAGTCACATAAGGAGATATTAGGGGCAGGTAACCAAAATGTTGGTCAAAAAGGTAGGTTTTAAAGAGCATCATAAAGGAGGAGAGAGAAGAGGAGGAGAGTTTTAGAGAGGGAATTCCAGAGCTTAGGGTGAAGGTAGGCGAAGGCACGGCCACCAATTGTGGAGCGATAAAAATCGGGAGAAGTGCGAGAGGCCAGAATTAGAGGAGTGCAGAGATCTCGGAGGGTTGTGGGCTGGAGGAGATTACAAAGATAGGGAGGGGCGAGGCCCTGGTGGGATTTGAAAACAAGGATGAGAATTTTAAATTTGAGGTGTTGCCAGAGTGGCAGCCAATGTAAGTCAGCGAGCACAAGGGTGTTGTTTGAATGGAATCTGGTGCAATTTAGGACACAGGCAGCAAAGTTTCAGCTAAGCTCAGGGCTGAGATTTTACCCTTGACGGACGGGAGCCGTCCACTGACTGAAAAGTCAGTGGCGAACCCGCTTCCGCCTGGCCTGGGGATCCGACCCGTATTTTGCAGGTCCCCAGTTTTTAATTGGCCTGAGGCAGGACTTCCACCTGCTTGAGGCAGGATGTCCTGTCTAATAGAGCTGCCAGCCGGCAGCTCTTAGTCCCAGCAGCGCACTGGGAGCAGTGGCGACTGCTGGGACTGCAGCCCAGCTACCCGAAGATGTCGGGGAGCCCGAAACCAAGGTTACGTTTTGGTTGCGTCGCCGAGGGTGATCAGTCGGGCCCCGGCAAGGCAAGGGTGGTCGATTGAGGGGACGGGGGGAGGGTGTATTGGGTGTTGGGGGTGGTTGGGACAGCGGGGGTGGCCCTCCATCGGGTACAGGGTGCCTGATCATGAAGCCACCCCCCTCGTCCCCCCACCCTCAACCCAAGCCATCAGACAGCCCCCTACCTTTGTCAGCCAGCTTCTCTTGCCCTACCGGCCATGGGTAAAATCTCCATGGCGGTGGGCGGAGGCCCTTAAGTGGCCACTTAAGGGGCTCGATTGGCCTGAGGCAGACTGGCCGTTTTTCCCTTCCGCCATCCTGTGTAATGCGGTGACGGAGGCAGGAGCGGGTGGGGAAGGGCCCCCTGAGCCTCCCACTCCATTTTATGCCCCCCACCCGCTACCTTCCCACTCTTTGGGGGATTGTAAAATTCAGCCCCAGATTTACAGTGGGTGCAAGTTGGGACAGGGAGCCAGAGAGCAGTGGAATGGTCCAGTCTGGAGCTAACAAAGGCAATGATAAGGGTTTCAGTAGCTGATGAGCTGAAGCAGGGAGGAGAAGGGCAATGTTACCGAGGCGGAACTAGGCAGTCTTCGTGATGGAGTGGATATGGGGTCGGAAGCTCAGCTCAGGGTCAAATTGGAAACAAATCCACGGGGGAAATATTCTAAAGTCATAGTTTTACCTCAGACATATTGTCTTTTCGTAACAATGCCATGCCTAGTTGCAGGATATCCATTTTGCAGATCACAAGCGCATCAAACACTGTATTCACACCCTGTGAGTACGGACAAATGAGATTAATAAACCTGCATTCAGCTAGTAAATTCCCAACAGCAACTTAAACAGACTGAAGGCCAGCAAAGCACAAACATGTATTTTTCCACCTCAATAACTGACACTTTCTCACCAGGACTGTGATACCCTGTTCTTTGCAAAGCATCGCTACTGCACAAAGCAACAAGCTGACAAAGATCCAGTGAAAGGAGAATTCTCCTACTGCATCATCTGAAAAAGAATCAGTGCAATAATTGGTCTTAATTCCGATTTAGTAGATAACACCACTGCAAAAGTAACAACTTTATTGATAGGGGTGCATATGCATAGATCTTTGAAGGTGGCAGGACAGGTTGAGAGAGTGGTTAGTAAAGCATATGGGATCTTGGGCTTCATAAATAGAGACACTGAGTCCAAAAGCAGAGAAGTTATGCTGAACCTTTATAAAGCTCTGCTCGGCCCCAACTGGAATATTGTGTCCAGGTCTGGTCACCACACTTCAGGAAGGATGAGAGGGTCCTTGAGAGGATATAGAGGAGATTACCAGAATGGTTCCAGGGATGGAGGATTTTAGTTACAAGGTTAGGTTGGAAATAAAAACAGAAAGTGCTGGAAATACTCAGCACATCTGGCAGCATCTGTGGACAGAGGAATAGAGTTAACGTTTCAGGTCTGTGACCTTTTTGATGTTCTGATGAAAGGTCACAGACCTGAAACATTAACTCTATTCCTCTGTCCACAGATGCTGCCAGATGTGCTGAGTATTTCCAGCACTTTCTGTCTTTATTTCAGATTTCCAGCATCTGCAGTATTTTGCTTTCATTTTAGGTTGGAAAAGCTGGGGTTGTTCTCCTTAGAACAAGTGAGATTGAAGGGAGATTTAATAGAAGTGTACAAGATTATGACAAGGCAAAACTGTTCCAATTAACTAAAGGTACAAGGACTAGGGAACACAGATTGAAGGCTTAGGGAAGAGATGCAGGGGGAATATGACAATGCACTTTTTTTTAATACAAAGTGGGTGGTGATGACCTGGAACTCGCTGCCCACAAGGGTGGTGGAAGTGGAGACAATGACTTCAAGAAGTAGCCACCTGAGAGAAATAGACTTTCAGAGCTGTGGGGGTTGAGCCAGGGAGTGGGACTAACTGCATAGCCCCGTGCAGAGCCTGCCTGGACTCAATGGCCTCCTTTTGTCCTGGAAATGACTCTATGACTATGACTATAACTACCCATCTACGAGGCACAAGTCAGGAGTGTGATGGAATACTCTCCACTTGCCTGGATGGGTGCAGCTCCAACAACACTCAAGAAGTTCGACACCATCCAGGACAAAGCAGCCCACTTGATTGGCACCCCATCTACAAACATTCACTCCCTCCACCACCGACACACAATGGCAGCAGTGTGTACCATCTGCAAGATGCACTGCAGCAACTCGACAAGGCACATTCGATAGCACCTTCCAAACCCATGACCTCTACCACCTAGAAGGGTAGCAGATACATGGGAATACCACCTGCAAGCTTCCCTCAAAGTCATACACCATTCTGACTTGGAACTGTATCACTGTTCCTTTATTATCACTGGGTATAAATCCTGGAACTCCCTCCCTAACAGCACTGTGGTAGTATTTATACCACATGGACCATGGCAGTTCAAGAAGGCGACTCACCACCATCTTCTCGAAGGCGATCAGCGATGGGCAATAAATGCTGGCCTTTCCAGCGATGCCCACATCTCATGAACATATACAAAAAGCATGGTTATAATAAACAACTGGCATTTATACAGTTCCTTTAACATAGCAAAACATTATAACACTCTCCATTAATGAATATCAACGCTGAGGGGTGTAAAGCCAGGATTTCCATCCAATCCCGTGAGTTTCCTGCCTGATGTTAAGTTAAAATTACCACCGTCTACGTCACCATGCAAACAGGTAAGCCACTGATGTGTGGTGTGCATATTGTAGAAACACACAAAATCGCTAAACAATCATACATACATTTTCTGAAGGCTTTACAGTAGCTGATGAAGGACAGTAGAAAGAACAGAGCACAGAGGAGATCTGCTCTGCCAACAATTCCAGCAACCTGGAAGACAAGAATCAAAAAAGTCTAGTGAGTGCGAACATTACTACTGTAAGGTGATTTGTGCAGCACCTGCACTCCAGGCCAGCCTCCCACCTTCCACCCTCCCTAAACCTCAGCTCATTCAAAACACTGCTACCAATATCCTAATTCGCAGTTAACCCATCACCCCTGTGCTCGTTCACCTACGTTGTCTCCCTATCCAGCAATACCTCAATTTAAAAATTCTCATCCTTGTGTTCACATTCCTCTACGGCCTCACCCCCTCCCTTTCTCTGTAACCTCCTCCACCCTTACAATCCTCCTCAATCTCTGCACTCCACCAACTTTGGCCTCTTGTACCTCTCCTACTTCCTTCGCTCCACCAGTGGCAGCCATGCCTTCAGCTGCCTCGGCTCTGAGCTCTGGAATTCATAACTTAAACCTCTCTGCCTGTCCCTCCTTCTTTAAGATGCTTCTTAAAATCCAGCTTTGACCAAGTTTGTCATAATATGACTCAGTGTCAAAATTTATCTGATAACGTCCTGTGAAGCGCCTTTGAACAATTTACTACGTTAAAGGCCCTATATAAATGCAAGCTATTGTTTTAAATGGAAAACTGTCATTCCTATTGGAGGGGATAGGAGATTTAGGCTCTTAGGGTATTATTATTTATAATACCCAACTAATTTCCTGAAATGTGCAATACTAAAGGTGGACCGAAACACATTGTACTGAAGTGTTGATGTAAAGTGATGAGACCCAGTGAATTCCCACAAACTTACATGCAGTTTTAAACCTGCCTTGAAATAATTTACTTACACTTTCCGTGTGTATCGGATGCACAGCAAAGAGCACTGCAGCTAGAAATGATGCCTTTGGTGCCCTATTGAGCAGCCTCCCTTTCTCATCATATGCTAGACCACCTATAAGCACTGAGAACACATCGAGGATCATTACAGAAATCACACTGTGGAGTGCAATGTTGACTACGTGAAACCCAACCGGATGTAATCCTCCCGCTATCAGGTAGTTCAACCTAAGAAGGATGAAAATACAGACAGATGTAAAATTAAAGTGTGTGTACATAATTTGGACTGCTCTGGATTTTACAAAGTGCTGCTATAAGATTTTACACCACATACTTTATTCTTGCACTGCTTCTATGCATTTATGTCGATTTCTACCAAACTACAACATATCGATACTGGCACTAGAATAATGGGTTATACAGACATAACCTGCAAGTGCAGGCACACAGATTCTTTTTATTCATTCAGCAAGGTCGGCATTTATTGCCCATCCCTAATTGCAATATTGGTGGGTTGAACATCAACAACTTGAGATAAGCAGATGACACTGCAGAGTCAGAAGAGGCCCTGCAGGAAACTGAACAAAGTAAATGTAAGGAGTGTTGAATATGGATTAAAAATGAAGGTGAAGAAAACCAAAGCTATGGTGATAATCAGGGACCTAACCCTGGAAAGTGAAAACTGAAGTAAATGGACAAGTACTGAAACAAGTGAAAAGGTTTACAGACCTTGGGCAGCTTATCACAAATGATCAGATATCTAACTGTGAGATCCAAAGGAGAATTAAGAACCAAGACCAGCTTTGTCAGAATGAAGGGCCTGTTAATGTCAAAGAAACTGATCCTGAATCTTAGGAAAAGAATGCTGAGGTGCTACATTTTGTCATCTATGTTCTCTGTCTCAGAGACATGGACATCAAATAAAGCGACTATTAATAAGCTGAATGCATTCGAGATGTGAACATATCAGAGGATATTCCATATATGCTGCACAGACAGAAAGACTAATGAGGAAATGCTGGAAATGGCTGAAGAGGAAATTAGTGCAGAACACCAAAGAGAGAAAGATACAATCCTTCAGTCACGTCATTAGATCAGAAGGTGGACGGAGACAATTATTGGAAGGAAAGATCGATGGCAAACGTAGGAGAGGGAAGCAGAAAGAAAATGGATGACAGATATAATGAACTGGATGCAGTTGACCTGTGCAGAATGTGTAAGGACAGCCCAGAATAGACAGAGATGGAGATCCATGTCAGTCAACCTTCTGGTAAGAAGATGACACCAACGAACGAATGAATTGCCCTTGAGAAGGTGATGATGAGCTGCCTTCTTGAACCGCTGCAGTCCATGTGGTGTAGGTACCCCCACAGTGCCATTAGGGAGGGAGTTCCAGGATTTTGACCCAGGTGATAGTGAAGTAACGCTGATATAGTTTCAAGCCATGATGATGTGTGTCAGTAAGGTGGTGGTGTTCCCATGCTCCTGCTGCCTTTGTCCTTCCGAGTCAGGGGTCTGCAACCTGTGGCTCATTACGGACTCGTGCGGCACCGACCTTCATCGATCAAATCCATTTTGATGGTAATTAAATGGCTTGTTTCATTTTTAAAAAACTTTTATTAACATTGTACTTGAGAGAAAGTATCATTCAAGTAGCAACTTTTTTATAAAAGCCTTTAAAATGTTGTTGAAATGGTCCCTGTCTTGTTTTTCACTACTAATTGGCATCTGAGTAACAGCATTGCAGCTCTTAAGATATTGTATTTTTGACTAAATTTTTAAAAATGGTTCTTCTTGGGTATCACGCTTCCCGAACCTTGTTCTAGGTGATAGAGCTCGCAGTTTTGGCAGATTGTAAATAATACTGAACAAGAGGATTGTACTGCATCCACACAGATTGTGATGGCAAATAAAAACAACTTCTTCCCCCCCCCACTTCCATTTCCCTTGCTCACAGCCGATTACATTTCCAACCTTTGCTAGTTCTGAGAAAGGTCACAGACCTGAAATGTTAACTCTGTTTTTCTCTCCACAGATGCTGCCAGACCTGCTGAGTATTTCCAGCACTTGCTGTTTTTATTTCAGACTTCCAGCATCTGGAGTATTTTGCTTTTATTATTGTGATGGCACATGGTACCCACATTGCCCTACATAGTGTTACGACCAGATGAGAAGGGGTCAGCCTTTGCCTGGTTTAACCATAACAGCGTTTAATTTTAAAACACCGTCTTTTTAGCTCCCCCTCAGTGAATCCTTGTTCACTGCTCCAATTGTAAGGCAAAGAAATCAAACAGGTTTCCTTAGGTTTAAACAAGAAAGGTAGAAGTTTATTAATCTTAAATTCTAATTCGGTTAACGAATACGAATTTGTGACGCAACCACGCTAGCATGCATACACGATAAACACACATGCAGTTAGAGACAGAAAAAGTAGAAGGAATGAAGGGGAAAAGTTAGAGGCAATATCTGGTAGTTACAGTCCTTTAAGTTCAATGTGGAGTCTTTGGTTGCCGGTAAGTCTTGCAACTAGTTGGTGCCCAGTTCACGCTTCAACTTGCTCCGATGTAGGAGTCTTTTCTCTTGAGGTTTATGTGTCTTCCGTGGGTCTGGTGGCTTGGGAGAAAGTGAGAGAGAGAGAGACAGCCAGAAGAGAGACTCGCTTGTTTCAGTTTCGGTTGCACACTGCTTTCTGAATTCAAACTGTCCTGTGGCTATTTCAAAAAAGCCAGTTAGTCATGTGACCAGCTGATTTAACCAGTCCTGGCTTTGTGGATTGTATCATCTTAGCATGGTCTGGAATTCGCTTCCTTACCCCTTCAACGTCTGGTGATCAAAATCCATTTGGGTTAATTGGAGCAGGGAATAGCCCTTTGTCTCCACAAGCAGCGTCTCTTAGTATGAAAATGTCCTTCCAGCCCAGTGTCTGGTGATCTTCAATCAAGTCATTTCTTCACTCCAACAGTTTAAAACCAATGTTCATATGACAAAATTAATATGCCTCATTCTTGGCAGGTGGGGGGGGGGGTCTGCATGAGAATAGTGGAACACATTAGTACACCCAAGGACTTTTGATTGAGTCTTGCTGAGGCTACTGTAAGCAGTCAAGGTGTCTTGGTTGCGACCTCCTGAAAGGTTCTGGGTAAGGGAGTTGAATTGGTACCTATACTTCATACACATGGCATGCAAGGGGTTATGTTGTAATTGATTTGATTTAATAAAGAGTATTAACCGGATGTTTCAGTGATTCCCTAATCCTCAAACTTGCATTAGAGGTAAAGGATGTACAGCAATATCTATAATACCCCACATAAGGGATATATGCCAATATCCTGCAATAAACCAAACACTGCTACAAAGTTGGCCTTCCACACTGTACAAGAAATATACCATTAGCCACATCAACAGAATGACCGCCTTCACACGCAACCACAAGAATGTCCTTATTTTTTATGCTTTGACTTTCACCACACCATTAGCTTTGCCTTTGCCCCATGATCTCCTTGTCAGTTAATCTCTCCAGCCTCTGTCCTATCACACACCTTTGCTTTTGTTCTCTTTCCCCCGCCCCCGCTTTACTTGCTTAAAACCTGTCTACATTTGTAACCTTTGCCAGTTCTGATGAAGGGTCACAGACCTGAAACGTTAACTCTGCTCTTCTCTCCACAGATGCTGCCAGACCTGCTGAGTATTTGCAGCACTTTCTGTTTTTATTTCAGATTTCCAGCATCGGCAGTATTTTGCTTTGACTTATTTATTCCACTCTCTGCACTATAACTATAGAGGTTATGCACACTATTAGATGGCACTAATGCACACAGTACTGCTGGAATGATATCTTTAATGTAAAGAAACATAAAGCTAAGAGTTTGCTCATTCTACTTTCATTTGTTGAGATGATAACCCAACCATGCAACATTGTCCAGAGAATAAATTTTAATAAAATCAAACAATCCTAATGATTTGCTGGCAAGTAGCAACCTACATCTATCTTTAATTTGTTTTTAAATTTGCTGTTAGTGCTCGGTACAAACTGTCACATTTACCTACATAACAGTGATTGCACTTAAAAATGGGGAAGTAATTAGCTGTGAATGTCTTGAGAATTTCTGTGTTCATATTCACTGTAAGTCGTACTCCATTAATCCAAGACTAAAAACGCAAATGATAACTGTTAAGTTTTGTAAGAGTTTGTGCAAGAACCTTAATTTCTATCGATTTAAAGGTATCGAAAACCATAGCTTTAAAATAAACTTCTACTTGCCTGATATAACATGCACATATTACCGTATAAAAATAAACCAAACCCTTTCACAATAACAAACAGGCTTACCTAAATGTAAGGACCGTCAACGGTCGATAGGATTTATGACTAGTGTTGCTAATAAGGTTAGTCCCCCAGAAGTCATGTTCCCAAAGGCTGCTAAGTGATGTCTCTGGTCGAAGATCCTGACATATGAAGGAAATACCAAAAGTTAATTGATGCAATGTTCCCTTTCTTAAGATGTTTTACTTGCTTTTCCACCACTGTCCCTCCATGGCCTCACCTCCCCCGATCTCTGTAACCTCCTCCAACTCCACAACCCTCGGAGATCTCTGCACTCCTCCAGTTCTGGCCTCTTGTGCTTCCCCAATTATAATCACTCTTCCAGAGCTGGCTACGCCCTCAGCCCTCCTAAACCTCTCCACCTCTAAGACACTCCTTAAAACCTGCCTCTGCCGCTAGTAGTGGTTTAACTGAGTGGCCACTTCAGAAGGAAGTTAAGAATCAACCACTGGAGCGATTAATGGACGGCAGATTTTCTTCCCTAAATTACATCGCTGAACCACTTGGGTTTTTAACAACAACCCAACAAGCCCACGGTAAGCCTCCGGATTGCTAGTCCAGTAACATAACCTACCTGCACTAGCACATATCGCCCTTATAGCCATCAGAAAGAAAAGGATTTTCATCCTATTAGTCTGGGCTGCTTTTGACCCAGGTTCTACAGGTGAAATGCACTAATTGACTATGAAAGTCTCTTCCTCAATTACACAGTTACTTCTACACAATTACATGAAGTTTACAGCACAGAAACAGCCCATTCGGCCCAACCAATCCATGCTGGTGTTTGCACGACACATGAGCCTCCTCCCAAATCTCTTCATCTCACCCTATCAGCACATGCTTCTATTTCTTTCTCCCTCAAGTGTTTATCTGGCTTCCCCTTAAAAAGCATCTCTGCTATTCACCTCAATCACTCCCTGTGGTAGCAAGATTCACATTCTCAACACTCTTTGGGTAAAGAAGTTTCTTCTGAATTCCCTATTGGATTTCTTGGTTCCCATCTTATATTGTTGTCCTCTAGTTTTGCTTTCCCCCACAAGTTGAAACACCTTCTCACTGTGCCTACTGTGTCAAGACCTTTCATAATTTTAAAGACCTTAATAGTTCACCCCTCAGTCTTCTCTTTTCAAGAGAAAACAGCCCCAACCAATTCATCCTCTTCTGATAAGTATAAGTATCATCCTTGTAAATCTTTCTGCACCCTCTCCAGGGCCTCTATATCCTTTTTATATGGCAACGAGAACTGCACAAAAGTGTGGTCTAACCAAGGATCGATATAAAGTTCAGCATAACTTCTCTCTAGAGAATAGAACGGGAATAAAATCACATAAATTATTAAGAGCAACAGCAGTTCACAAGAAATCAAGAAATAGGAGCAGAAGTAGACCATATAGTCCATCGAGCCTGCTCCGCCATTCAATATGATCATGGCTGATCTTGGGCTTCAATTGTACTTTCCTGCCCGCCCCCCATATCCCTTGATTCCCTGAGAGACCAAACATCTGTCTATCCCAGCCTTAAATGCATTCAACGATCGAGCATTCACAACCCTCTGGGGTAGAGAATTCCAAAGATTCACAACCCTTTGAGTGTAGTAATCTTCCTCATCTCAGTCCTGAATGATTGACCCCTTATCCTGAGACTGTGTCCCCATGTTCTAGATTCCCTGACCAGCGGAAACAATCTCTCAGCTTCTACCCTATCAAGCCCTTTCAGAATCTTGTATGTTTCAAGTTTACCTTAACTACTTTCACTTTTGTCAAAGAATCCAACAATAATTAACTTGTAATAATCGTCTTGACTTTTAATTGCAAAGCCACATACCTTATTATTGATAATTGCTTCTGAGTCATCAAAGACAAAGTCCCCATCGTAACTGATGCCAAAGCACAGAAGAGCGAATACACCAATAATAGCTTTTGCCCAAAACTGAGGGAGCTGTGGCACTGGTAGAGTGTTGTCCAAACTCCATTCAGACTGCAACATCATGCTAAACCTTACACCATACCTGGGACTCTGGCATTCTGCTATCCATAACCTAGGAAGGGAAGCACAAGATCTGCATAAACATCTCTGGAAAACTACAAGAATATCATTTTGACGGGACAGAAAATCATGGGCTACATACACAGTTTGAGAGATATGCACCTCTGTTGAATGCACGGTTGCCAACTCTGGTTATACATATTCCTGGAGGTTGTGTGACATGAAATGTGGTCAATCATCACAATACACTACCTTCCCACACCAATTGGATAATCAACAAACTCTCTGTTACCTGATTGGATGATTCCTGACTGCCAATCAAACTGTCTTCCACCCCCCCCCCCATCTCCAATATTTTTATAAGTAATGAATGAAAATGTTTCAAAAAAAGTAAATAAAACAAATTTATTTTTAAATGATTTTTCTCATGGGATTTTGCTTGCATCAATGTCTTGGAGATCAGTCTTCTATTCCCAGAATTTCGAGACCATCCTGGAGGATTGGTAACCCTTATGATCAATCTTGCCTTTCAGATTTTGTTAGTGAATCAATTCCAATCGCCAAATGTCGAGGCACAACACGAAAAATAATGGCAGTCTGTTAAGGGTGACCATCACTCATAGAGCTGTACCCTAATATGTCCTGACTCTTGTTGGGGGCGTGGGGTCATGGAGAATGTAGGAATAGGAGGCCATTCAGCCGCCCCCCCCAATCTTATTCTGCCATTCAATTAGATCATGGCTGATCTGTATCTAACACCACCTACCTGCCTTGGTTTTGTAACGCTCCAAACCCTCACCAAACAAAAATCCATCAATTTCAGAATGCAGAGAGGGATTGGGACCCACAGTTTATTATTTTTCAACTTTATTTCAGTGGGTAGCACTCTTGCCAGAGTGACAAGGTTGGGGGTTCAAATCCCACTCCTGTGAGTTGAGCAAAAAAATTGAGACTGACACATGCAGTCCAGTACTGTGGAAGTACCACACTGTTGGGAGGTGTCGCCTTTTGGATGAGTTGTTAAACCGAGGCTCCACCTGCCCTCTCGGGTGGACATAAAATATCCTGTGGCACTGTTTGAAAGAAGAGCAAGATGAGATTTATCCCTCAATCGACAACACAAAAACAAATTATCCAGTCACTACTACATCGTTGCTTGTGGGATCTTGCTATGCACAAATAGGCTGCTGCGTTTCCTACATCACAACAGTGACCATGCTTCAAAAGTGTTTAATTGACTGTAAAGTGCTTTGGGACAGCCTGGGGTTGTGAAAGATGCTATATAAATGCAAGTCTTCCTTTACCTTATTGTTATTTAATTTCCACACCTTTTCATTGAAGTAACCCCTTTCAATTTGAAAATAACCTCTTCAAATCAAAGATAGACTCTTCAAATTGGAGATAACACACTTAATTTCGAAATAATCTGTTTAAATTGAAAATAACCCTCTTTAATTTCTAAATAACGCAACACAAAACTTTTTTTTCAGACCTGCATACGGTGTCACAGCTGATCCTCACCCTGCAGAACAAAAAAAGCTCGGAAATGTACTTTTTTGTTATTTTTATTTTAGTTTTATTTATTTTTTTTACCTCAAAGGAAAAATTGTCCGCACACCCCGGAACCATCAGTCCACATCGCAGAACCGAGAAGTGAACGCTGTGCTGGCGGGATGTAGGTGGGGCACATTTTGGTGTGGGACCCACTTCCGGTGTGGGCACGGCGGCAGGTGCGCATGCGCATGCGCAGATTTCGCAGCCCCAGATACCTGAGCTGTCAATCAAATCGCAGCAGCGTTGCAGATGCACCAAGTGGCGCAAATCTCTGCAGGCAAGCTGCAAAAATACCTGCAGAGAAGCCAAAGCCAGAGAGGAAAGAATGTGATGGCAGAGCACATGGAAGCCGAAAGGCAAAATCTAAACGTAGAAAGTGCAAAAAATTGCTTTTTGCATACCTAGGAGCAGTTTGAATTTTTATAATTTTACATTAACACGATGCGTTCTGGCTCATTTTAAACACTTTTATAACGACATCACAATTTATATAGCACCTTTAACGTAATAAAGCATTTCGTGCCACTTCACAGGAGCTTCATAAAGGAAAATTAAACCCAGCCACATAAGGAAATATTCGGGCAGATGGTCCAAAACTTGGTCAAAAAGGGAGGTTTTAAGGAATATCTTAAAGAGACATAGGCGGTGAGGTTTAGGGACGGAATTGCAGAGCTTAGGGCCTTGGCAACTGAGGAAACAGCCGTCGATGCTGGAGTGATTAAAATCAGGGAAGCTCACAGCTAATGAGGATATTAAATCTTAGAAAAACAAAGTGACATTCAGATTCTCAACAGACCATCCTTCCCCCAATAGTCACCTCAACAGTTTCTCTCCCAGGCTCCAGTTGGCTCAAATTGCATCTCAACAAAACCAACATCCCATGGATGCTGGAAATCTGGAATAAAAATGGAAAGTGCTGGAAACACGCAGCAGGTCAGACAACATCTGTAGAGAGAGGAACAGAGATAATGTTTCAGATTAATGACATTTCATCAGAACTGGGATAAATTAGGGGTTTAACAGGTTTTAAGCAAGTACAGAGGCAGGGAAAGGGGGAGGGGAAGAAAAAAAACAAAAGGGAAGGTCTATGATCGGGTGGAGGCAGGAAAGATAAATGACAAAGGGATGATTGTGCAAGGCAAAAGGAGATGGTTATGGTAATCCATTTAATCATGTCATTTAATCTCCCTTGTTTTAAGTGACAGGCAATAGCCCTGTCAAAAAGAAAAAAGCCTGGGACATAGATGCCAAATTTAACCCTAGGATTGCCAACTCTTTTTCAGCATAGTTCATCACATGAGCTCCTGCCTCTGACTGCAAATTGTAATTGTATGAAACAGTCAAACAGTCCTTTGTTCCACTGCCAATATTTTTCTAAATAATTGAAGCAAGAGTCCAAAGAGCATGAAAAAGAAACACAGACAATTTATTTAAAGACCCTATGATTTTTCTCCTGGGTTTATTCACAGCAGTGTCCTGGAGAAGAATCTGTAATTCCCGGAGACTCTAGGACATTCCTGAAGGGTCGGCAACCCCACTTGGCCCACATCAGGTGTTGAGTGAAGCACCACAAGGACGTAACCAACCTATCTTTTGATAACAACAACAACTTGAATTTATAGAGCACCTTTAACTTAACAAAACATACCAAGGCGCTTCACAAGAGCGATGTAAAACAAAATTTGGCACCAAGCCACTTGAGGAGGTATTCGGGCAGATGATCAAAATCTTGGTCAAAGAAGTAGGTTAAAGGCGCATCTTAAAGGAAGTAAGAAAGATAGAGAGGCAGAGAGTTTCAGTGAGGGAATTCCAGAGCTTAGGGCTCAGGCAACTGAAGACATAGCCGCCAATGGTGGAATGATTAAAATTGGGGATGCTCGGGGAGCCAGAATAAAAGGAGTGCAGATATCTCACAGGGTTGTAGGGCTGGAGGAGGTTACAGAGATAGAGGGTGAGGTCATGGAGAAATTTGGAAACAAGGGTGAGCATTTTAAAATCCTGGCCTTGCTTAACTGAGACCCAATAAAGGTCAGTGAGCGCAGGGGAGATGGGTGAGCGGGATTTAGTGCAAGTTAGGACATGGGCAACAGAGTGGATGTCCTTAGGTTTATGAAGAATAGAACATGGGAGACTACCCAGCAGTTCATTGGAATAATTAAGTCTAGAGGTAATAAAGGCATGAATGAGGGTTTCAGCAGCATATGAACTGAGACAGGGGTGAAGTTGAGCAATGTTATGGAGGTGGAAATAGGCGGTCTTAGTGATGGCGCAAATATGTGGTTGAAATCTCATCTCTGGTTCAGATGTGAAAACAGGGTTGTGAACTGTCTGTTCCGAACTGTTCCGAAGAAGGGTCACTGACCCGAAACGTTAACTCTGCTTCTCTTTCCACAGATGCTGCCAGACCTGCTGAGTGAATCCAGCATTTCTTGTTTTTGTTGTGAACTGTCTGGTTCAGCCTCAGACAGTTGCCAGGGAGAGGGATGGAGTCGGTGGCGGGGGAATGGAGTTTCTGGTGGGGACCGAAGACAATGGTTTTGGACTTCCTAATATTTAATTGGAGGACATTTTTGCTCATCCAGTACTGAGTATTGATAGGCAGTCTGATAATTTAGAGACAGTGGCGGATTCGAGTGAAGTGGTGGTGAGGTAGAGCTGGGTGTGGTCAGTGTACATGTGGAAGCAGATAATGTTGCTGAGGGGCAACATGTAAATGAGAAATAGGAGGGGGCCAAGGATAGATCCTTGGGGGACACCAGAGGTAACGGTGTGGGATTAGGAAGAGAAGCCATTGCAAGTGATTCTCTGGCTACGATTAAATAGTTAAGAATGGAACCAGGTGAGAGCAGTCCCACAGTCTACCACAGATACTTTTGGCAGAAGTGAAGTTGAATAAGTACTTGAAAAGGAAACATTTGTCAGGCTATGGGGAAAGAGCGGGTGAAAAATATGACTATTTGGACAGCTCTTTCAAAGAGATGGCACAGGCACAATGGGCGGAATAGCCTCCTTTTCTGCTGTATTATTCTATGCTGTACTATTCTGAGATATAGTGCTCTACTGCCTGTATCCTAACTTCCACCAAGTCCCATTCACCTATCAGCCCTGTGCTCACTGATTTACATTAGCTCCCTGTCCGATAACACCTCAATTTAAAATTTTCACTTTTTCTTATCAAATCCCAAAGCCTCCTATCTCTGTAATCTCCTCCAGCCCTGCAATCCTATGTGATATCATCGCTCTTCCAATTCTGGCCTCTTACACATCACCAATTTTAACTGCTCCACTACTGGCGGCCATGCCTCCCGCTGCCTGGGCCCTAAGCTCTAGAATTCCCTCCCTAACTGCTCTGCCTCTCGACCTCTCCCTCCTCCTTTAAGATGCTCCTTAAAACCTGCCTCCTTGACCAAGCTTTTGGTCATCTGTCCTAATATCTCCACATGCGGACCAATGTCAAATTTTGTTCAATAATGTTCCTGCGAAGCACCTTAGGATGTTTTACTATGTTAAAGATGCTATATAAATGCAAGTTGTTGTCACTCACTGACATTAATATGTAGCTCCAAATTTAACAGGACAAGAAATAAAAACAGGAAGTGCTGGAAATACTCAGCAGGTCTGGCAGCATCTGTGGAGAGAGAAAGAGTTTAACATTTCAGGCCAGTGACCTTTCATCAGAACTGACCTGATTACTGACTTCAACAGGCCAGATGTTTGTTTGTTCAATGAAGGCACGGCTTTGTTTTATAAGAGTAAAAGAACAAACCTAGAAGAGTATTTCAAATATAGACTAAAAGAGGCTTTGTGGATTTCTTATTTGGACAATTACTTAAGGATAACAATTTTTGACCAGTTTTTAAAGTTCAGCAGTTTAATATGTCACGGGAGATGAATTGAATTTCAAAGAACAAAGAACACAGAAAATTACAGCACATGAACAGGCCCTTCGGCCCTCCAAGCCTGCGCCGATCCAGATCCTCTATCTAAACATGTCACCTATTTTCTAAGGGTCTGTATCTCTTTGCTTCCTGCCAATTCATGTATCTGTCTAGATACATCTTAAAAGACGCTATCGTGCCCGCGTCTACCACCTCTGCTGGCAACGCGTTCCAGGCACCCACCACCCTCTGCGTAAAGAACTTTCCACGCATATCCCCCCCTAAACTTTTCCCCTCTCACTTTGAACTCGTGACCCCTAGTAATTGAATCCCCCACTCTGGGAAAAAGCTTCTTGCTATCCACCCTGTCTATACCTCTCATGATTTTATACACCTCAATCAGGTCCCCCCTCAACCTCCGTCTTTCTAATGAAAATAATCCTAATCTACTCAACCTCTCTTCATAGGTAGCGCCCTCCATACCAGGCAACATCCTGGTGAACCTCCTCTGCACCCTCTCCAAAGCATCTACATCCTTTTGGTAATGTGGCGACCAGAACTGCACGCAGTATTCCAAATGTGGCCGAACCAAAGTCTTATACAACTGTAACATGACCTGCCAACTCTTGTACTCAATACCCCGTCTGATGAAGGAAAGCATGCCGTATGCCTTCTTGACCACTCTATTGACCTGCGTTGCCACCTTCAGGGAACAATGGACCTGAACACCCAAATCTCTCTGTACATCAATTTTCCCCAGGACTTTTCCATTTACTGTATAGTTCACTCTTAAATTGGATCTTCCAAAATGCATCACCTCGCATTTGCCCTGATTGAACTCCATCTGCCATTTCTCTGCCCAACTCTCCAATCTATTTATATTCTGCTGTATTTTCTGACAGTCCCCTTCACTATCTGCTACTCCACCAATCTTAGTGTCGTCTGCAAACTTGCTAATCAGACCACCTATACTTTCCTCCAAATCATTTATGTATATCACAAACAACAGTGGTCCCAGCACAGATCCCTGTGGAACACCACTGGTTACACGTCTCCATTTTGAGAAACTCCCTTCCACTGCTACTCTCTGTCTCCTGTTGCCCAGCCAGTTCTTTATCCATCTAGCTAGTACACCCTGGACCCCATGCGACTTCACTTTCTCCATCAGCCTACCATGGGGAACCTTATCAAACGCCTTACTGAAGTCCATGTATATGACATCTACAGCCCTTCCCTCATCAATGAACTTTGTCACTTCCTCAAAGAATTCTATTAAGTTGGTAAGACATGACCTTCCCTGCACAAAACCATGTTGCCTATCACTGATAAACCCATTTTCTTCCAAATGGCAATAGATCCTATCCCTCAGTATCTTCTCCAGCAGCTTCCCTACCACTGACATCAGGCTCACCGGTCTATAATTACCTGGATTATCCCTGCTACCCTTCTTAAACAAGGGGACAACATTAGCAATTCTCCAGTCCTCTGGGACCTCACCCGTGTTTAAGGATGCTGCAAAGATATCTGTTAAGGCCCCAGCTATTTCCTCTCTCACTTCCCACAGTAACCTGGGATAGATCCCATCTGGACCTGGGGACTTGTCCACCTTAATGCCTTTTAGAATACCCAACACTTCCTCCCTCCTTATGTCGACTTGACCTAGAGTAATCAAACATCTGTCCCTAACCTCAACATCCGTCACGTCCCTCTCCTCGGTGAATTCCGATGCAAAGTACTCGTTTAGAATCTCATCCATTTTCTCTGACTCCACGCATAACTTTCGTCCTTTGTCCTTGAGTGGGCCAATCCTTTCCCTAGTTACCCTCTTGCTCCTTATATATGAATAAAAGGCTTTGGGATTTTCCTTAACCCTGTTTGCTAAAGATATTTCATGACCCCTTTTAGCCCTCTTAATTCCTCAAAATTCAGATTTGTCCTACATTCCCGATATTCTTTCAAAGCTTCGTCTTTCTTCAGCCTCCTAGACCTTATGTATGCTTCCTTTCTCCTCTTAGCTAGTCTCACAATTTCACCTGTCATCCATGGTTCCCTAATCTTGCCATTTCTATCCCTCATTTTCACAGGAACATATCTCTCCTGCACGCTAATCAACCTCTCTTTAAAAGCCTCCCACATATCAAATGTGGATTTACCTTCAAACAGCTGCTCTCAATCTACATTCCCCAGCTCCTGCCGAATTTTGGTATAGTTGGCCTTCCCCCAATTTAGCACTCTTCCTTTAGGACCACTCTCGTCTTTGTCCATGAGTATTTTAAAACTTACGGAATTGTGATCACTATTCCCAAAGTAGTCCCCTACTGAAACTTCAACCACCTGGCCGGGCTCATTCCCCAACACCAGGTCCAGTATGGCCCCTTCCCGAGTTGGACTATTTACATACTGCTCTAGAAAACCCTCCTGGATGCTCCTTACAAATTCTGCTCCATCTGGACCTCTAACACTAAGTGAATCCCAGTCAATGTTGGGAAAATTAAAATCTCCTATCACCACCACCCTGTTGCTCCTACATCTTTCCATAATCTGTTTACATATTTGTACCTCTATCTCACGCTCGCTGTTGCTAATTTCTGAAGCTAATTAATAGTGAGGGAATGACTGTGCAATGAAACAGAATAGTAACAAGGTATTAATGCCTTCAATGGTGAAACATAGAAAATTTATGGCACAGAAGGAGGGCATTTGGCCCATTGAGTCTCTGTCAGCCGAAGTAGAGCTATATCCAAGTGTTTTTTAAATGCAATGAGGGTTTGTGCCTCTAACACCCTTTCAGGAAGTGAGTTCCAGACCCCCACCACCCTCTCGGTGGAAGAATTTCTCTTTAACTCCCCTCTAATCCTTCTGTCAATTACTTTAAATCTATGTTCCTTGGTCCTTCCTATCCACTCTGTCTCGGCCCTTCATAATTTTATTCTGTTCGGATGAAAGGTCACTGACCTGAAACATTAACTCTGCTTCTCTCTCCACAGATGCTGCCAGACCTGCAGAGTATTTCCAACATTTCTTGTTTTTATCCCAGCCTATCCAATCTTTCCTCATAGCTAAAATTCTCCAGTTCTGGCATCATCGTTATAAATCTCCTTTGTATCCTCTCTAGTGCAATCACATTCTTCCTGTAATCATAGAATCATAGAATGGTTACAGCACAGAAGGGGCCATTCAGCCCATCGTGTCCATGCCAGCTCTCTGCAATAGCTACTCAGCTAGTTTCACTCTCCCGCCTTTTCCCCGTAGCCCTGCACATTTTTTCTCTTCAGGTAATTGTCCAGTTCCTTTATGAAGGCCACAATTGAATCTGCCTCCACCACACTCTCAGACAGTGCATTCCAGATCCTAACCACTCGCTGAGTAAAAATGTTTTCCCCCATGTCACTGTTTGCCAATAACCTTAAATTAGTGTCCTCTGGATCCTTCCACCAATGGGAACAGTTTCTCTCTATCTACTCTGTCCAAACCCCTCATGATTTTGAACACCTCTATCAAATCTCCTCTCAACCTTCTCTTCTCGAAGGAGAAAAGCCTCAGCTTCTCCAATTTATCCACATAACTGAAGTTCCTCATCCTGGCACCATTCTCGTGAATCTTTCCTGCACCTTCTTTCAATGCCTCAACCTCCTTCCGAAGGTGTGAGGCCCAGAACTGCACATAGTACTCAAGCTGAAGCCAAACCAGTGTGTTATACAGGTTAATCATAACTTCCTTGCTTTTTTTCTCTATGGCCCTATTTATAAAGCCCACGATCCCCTGTGCTTTATTAACCGTTTTCTCAACATGCCCTGAATGTTCAATAATTTGTGCACATATACCCCCGGGTCCCTCTGCTCCTGCGCGCCCCCCCCCCCCCCCCCTCAAATTTCCCCTTTATTTAAATTGCCTCTCCTCGTTTGTGGTGACCAGTACTGTTGCTAAAGTCTAACGGGATGGTCACAAGTTTGCAGATGTGTTTAATGTTGAATAAATACAATGCAAAAAAAAACAGGCACTTTAAGAAGTATCAGCTTTGCTCTTCATTGTGACTTGTCCAGTTTAGGAGGATGGTGTTTGCAAAGAAGTACAAAGCTGCAAAGGTTAAAATCCGAACCAGAGGACACCGAGTTAAGGTGAGTGGCAAAAGAACCAGAGGGAAAACTTTTTTTGCGTAGTGAGTGGTTAGGATCTGGAATGCACTGCCTGAGAGTGTGGTGGAGGCAGGTTCAATGGTGGCTTTTAAAGGGGAAATGGATAATTACCCGAAACTATTTGCAGAGAGCCAGCACCAAGGCTGTAGTCATTCTAACATTCAATGAGTGTATAATGCAACAACTTGCAGAGAGCAGATTATCTAGACTCTTACTCAACCCATAGTATGCAATTCCTCGGTAGTATAGTGGTCAGTATCCCCGCCTGTCACGCGGGAGACCGGGGTTCAATTCCCCGCCGGGGAGGTACCTAACTTATTTTACACATCCTACAAAATACATCATTTAACAAACACACTCACAACCTTCTCCATTTTCTCTTTCTCTCTCTCTGCATTTCTCTTCTTGCCTTTTCCTCTATCGTTTGCATCACCCCTCAGCATTACTACTTCACTTCTCTGCTCACACATCTTACCATTTCAAAATACACTCTCAAAAACGTTCTGCACAGCAAAAATACTCAACAGAAATACTGCAACAACATGGCTAAACACTTCTCTGCGCTTGCTCACTGCCACAATAAGCCCCTTTGCTTCAGTCTCTTTAATCCATGCACAGGCTTTAAAAACAATTAACACCTCAAAACTCTTGCAACCCAACTACACTTATAAGTTTTTATCTAGATTTTTTGAAGGGACGAATTATCATCATTGTTTTTAAGACATGCATAAAGGATGTACATTCCTATATAACTGTACACATCAGAGGTGTTATTACTGTATGTTGTCTGTAATCCGTTCAATTATTATGGGAGGATAAATGTCTCAAAATTGCAAATGAATTGTGTGTCAGCCCTGGTCACTGTGCAATTTGCTAAAAGCCCAAAGAGCTTTTACAAAGAAACTGAACAAACCTAGCTATGAATCAAAATGCAAATATTCCGGAAATAGTAGCAAAATGCTGATAATGTTTAGCAGGTCAAGCAGTATTTTCGTGTTGTGCAAACATTTCTGCTTTGTATTTTTTTAAAAAAGAAAGTGGATAATGAATACATTTCATTCTAATTTAAGCATTTGTCTCTTTCAGTGCTCACTTGAATTTGCGAGCGGTATTTATTACGTGATTTTTCAGGACAGTTTTGCACAGTGCTACCTCCTCGCGGTTTTTTGGAAATAATGCAGCAGGGCATGCTTAGATTGGAAAAGGTGCCTATACTTTGTATTTTACGATGACTCAATTCCTTTGCAAAAGCTCTTTGTACATTGACACGGTCTAAAACACACAATTCATTTGCAATTTTGAGACATTTATCCTCCCATAATAATTGAACGGATTACAGACAACATACAGTAATAACACCTCTGATGTGTACAGTTATATAGGAATGTACATCCTTTATGCATGTCTTAAAAACAATGATGATAATTCGTCTCTTCAAAAAATCTAGATAAAAACTTATAAGTGCAGTTGGGTTGCAAGAGTTTTGAGGTGTTAATTGTTTTTAAAGCCTGTGCATGAATTAAAGAGACTGAAGCAAAGGGGCTTATTGTGGCAGTGAGCGAGCGCAGAGAAGTGTTTAGCCATGTTGTTGCAGTATTTCTGTTGAGTATTTTTGCTGTGCAGAACGTTTTTGAGAGTGTATTTTGAAATGGTAAGATGTGTGAGCAGAGAAGTGAAGTTGTAATGCTGAGGGGTGATGCAAACGATAGAGGAAAAGGCAAGAAGAGAAATACAGAGAAAATGGAGAAGGTTGTGAGTGTTTGTTAAATGATGTATTTTGTAGGATGTGTAAAATAAGGTATTTACCTCCCCGGCGGGGAATTGAACCCCGGTCTCCCGCGTGACAGGCGGGGATACTGACCACTATACTACCGAGGAACTGATGTCAAACGCTAAAAGCTACTCTTCATGAATATAAATTACAACTTCTGTATGGAAAGGCAACAAAATTTTAGAATCCTCACAGTGCAGAATGAGGCCATTCGGCCCATCGTGTCTACACTGGCTCTCTAAAACAGCAATTCCCTCAGTTCCATTCCCCTGCCTTCTCACCAGAATCCTGCACATTCTTCCTTTTCATATAACTGTCTAATTCCCTTCTGAATGCTTCAATTGAACCTGCCTCCACCACGTTCTCAGGCAGCACATTCCAGACCTTAACCACTCTCTGCATGAAAAAGTTTTTCCTCATGTCGCTTTTGCTTCTCTTACCAAATACTTTAAATCTGTGCCCTCTCATTCTCGATCCTTTCACGAGTAGGAACAGTTTCTCTCTATCTACTCTATCCAGACCCCTCATGATTTTGAATACCTCGATCAAATCACCTCTCAGCCTTCTCTTCTCCGAGGAAAACAGTCCTAACTTCTCCAATCTATCTTCATTACTGAAATTCATCATCCCTGGAATCATTCTTGTGAATCTTTTCTGTACTCTCTCCAATGCCCTCACGTCTTTCCTCAAGTGTGGTGCCCAGAACTGGATGCAATACTCCAGCTGAGGCTGAACTAGTGTCTTATACAAGTTCAACATAACTTCCTTGCTCTTGTACTCTATGCCCCTATTAATAAAGCCCAGGATACTGTATGTTGATTAACCACTCTCTCAACCTGTCCTGCCACCTTCAATGACTTATGCACATATACATCCAGGTCCCCCTGCTCCTGCACCCCCTTTAGAATTGTATCCTTTATTCCAAATCGTCTCTCCATGTTCTTCCTACCAAAGTGAATCACTTCATATTTCTCTGCATTGAACTTCATCTGCCACCTGTCTGCCCATTCCACCAACTTGTCTATGTCCTTTTGATGTTCTACACTATCCTCCTCACAGTTCGCAATGCTTCCAAGTTTCATATCATCAGCAAATTTTGAAATTGTGTCCTGTACACCAAGGTCTAGGTCATTAATATAAATCAGGAAAAGCAAGGTTCCAACACTGACCCCTGGGGAACTCTACTACAAACCTTCCTCCAGCCCGAAAAACATCATTACTTTTTGTTTCCTGTCACTCAGCCAAATTCATATCCATGTTGCTACTGTCTCTTTTATTGCATGAGCTATGACTTTGCTCACAAGTCTGTTGTGCGGCACTGTGTCAAATGCCTTTTGGAAGTTGTTACGACCAGGTGAGGAGGGGTCTAGGGGTTCCCTCTCAGCCTTTGCCTGGTTTAACCGTAACAGGGTTTAATTTTAACAAGACCTGTTTTTAGCTCCCACTCAGTGAATCCTTGTTCACTGCTTTCCAATTATAAGGCAGAGAAATCAATCAGACAGATTTTCTTAGATTTAAACAAGAAAGGTGGAAGTTTATTAATCTTAAACTCTAATTCAGTTAACGACTATGAATATGCGATGCAACCACGCTAGCATGCAAACACGATAAACACACATGCAGATAGAAACAGAAAAAGTAGAAGGAATAAAGGGGAAAAGTTTGAGGCAATAGCTGGGTTTCTATTTATAGTCCTTTGAGTTTGATGTAGAGTCTTTGGTTGCTGGTTAGTCTTGCTGTTTCATTGGAGACCCAGTGCACACTTTAAAACTTGTTTTGATGTAGGAGTCTCTTCTCTCTTGAGCTTGAAGTGACTTCAGTGGATCCGGAGATTAGAGAGAGAGAAAGGGAGGGCTCTCTTCTTCCAAGTTTAGTTGCAATCTGCAGTCTGACCCAAGCTGTTCTGTGAGCAGTTCAAAACCAGACCAGGCCAGCAAGTTAGTCATGTGATTCACCGTTTAAACAAACTCCTATGTTTGTGGATTCCAAAGCTCTCCGTGGGGGGTGTAGTGCTGTCTCTTAGACTGACAGGATATGGATCACCACTGCCCAGACCAATCTCTGTTAATTGAATCAGTGAGCAGTTCCCATTGTCTTTTCCTAGGCGACTGTCTCTTAGAATGCAAATTTTTTTCCAGCCACTGCTGTTATCTCTTTAAACAAGTCATCTCTCCATTCCAGCAACAGTTTAAAATTAATGTTCATGTGACAAAATTAATATGCCTCATTCTTGGCAGGTGGGGGTTTTCATGACAAAGTCCATGTACACCACATCAACAGAATTAGTATCATCAACCCTCAACTTCCGTAAATTAGATAAACACAATTTTCCCTTAACAAATCTATGCTGGCCTTCCTTAATTAATCCGCATTTGTCCACATGACTATTAATTTTGCACCGAATTATTGTTTCTAGAAGTTTCCCCACCACCAAAGTTAAACTGACTGGCCTGTAGTTGCTGGGCTTATTGTTACACCCTTTTTTGAACAAGCCTGTAACATTTGCACTTGTCCAGTTCTCTGGCACAACCCCTGAGTCTAAGGAAGATTGGAAAATTGTGGCTAGTGCTTCCACAATTTCCCTCACATTCCTCAGTATCCTTGGATGTATCTCATCTGATCCCGGTGCCTTAACAACTTTAAGTACAGACAGCCAATCTAATACCTCATCCTTATCAATTTTAAATGCTTCTAGTGTATCAATTACCTCCTGTTTCATCATGACTTGGGTTGCATCTTCTTCTTTGGTAAAGACAGTTGCAACATTAACTTTACTCATTCATGGGTTGTCGGTTTTTTGCCCATCCCTAATTGCCCTTGAGAAGGTGGTGGTGAGCTGCCTTCTTGAACTACTGCAGTCCATGTGGTGTAGGTATACCCACAGTACTGGGAGGGAGGGAGTTCCAGAATTTTGACCCAGCGGCAGTGAAGGAACGGTGATATATTTCCAAGTCAGGATAGTGTGTGGCTTGGAGGGGAACTTGCCGATGGTGGTGTTCCTATGCATCCTTCTAGTTGGTAGAGGTCACGGGTTTGGAAGGTGCTGTCGAAGGAGCCTGTGCATCCTGTATATGGTACACACTGCTGCCACTATGCGCCGGTGGCGGAGGGAGTGAATATTTAAGGTCCTGGATGCCACATTCTACTCTGTAAACTTGAGGTCATTCAAAACTCTGCTGCCCGTGTCCTAACTCGCACCAAGTTCCATTCACCTATCACCCTGTGCTCGCTGACCTACATTGGCTCCTGGTCAAGCAACATCTTGATTTAAAAATTCTCATTCTTGTTTTCAAATCCCTCCATGGCCTTGCCCCTCCCTATCTCTGTAATATCCTCCATCCCCACAACTCTCTGAGATATCTGTGCTCCTCTGATTTTGGCCTCTTGTGCACTCCTGATTTTAATGGCTCTACCAGTGGTGTCTGTGCCTTCAGCTGCATAGGGCCCAAGTGCTGGAATACCCTCCCTAAACCTCTCTGCCTCTCTACCTCCCTTTCCTCCTTTAAGACACTCCTTAATACCCATCTCTGACCAAGCTTTTGGTCATCCGACCTAATATCTCCTTTGGTGGCTCAGTGTCGTACTTTGTTTTATAATGCTCTTGTAAAGCACCCTGGGAAGTTTCATGACATTGAAGGTGCTATATAAATATAAGGTGTTGTTGTTGGATGGTGTCGAGCTTCTTGAGTGTTGTTGGAGCTGCACCCATCCAGGAAAGTGGAGAGTATTCCATCAGACTTCTGACTTGTGCCTTGTAGATGGTGGACAGGCTTTGGGGAGACAGGAGGTGAGTTACCGCAGGATTCCTATCTCTGACTTGCTCTCGTAGCCACAGCATTTATGTTTTACTATATTAAAGGCTGTATATAAAAATACGTTGTTGTTGCAGGCAAGACAAATGCATTTTAAATGGCTGTTCAAAGTCATTTTCATCTGCCTCAGCTGTTCAGCTCTGCAGGTGATCCACTGTGAAGGCAGATACTCATGAAATCCACAGGATTCGCAAATCCTGAATATCACGGAAAACCACCCTGTTAACTTTGAACACTTGCAGGAACAAGAAGTCTCAGCCTTAAAACTATCCTTTTGTTTAAAAGAATCCTTCAAATGTTCTACAATAACACTTTTACATGATGCATTATTTAAAAGCTGAAGAAACCCATGTTCTGATCTTTGCTGAAGGTGGGTTACATTTTAAACATGAACTGGAGCAACATCTCAAACACTCCTTCCAGGTGAAGCCATGATTTACTTGTACTTCTTTCAATTTAGTATACTGCATTCGCTCACAATGTGGTCTCCTCTACACTGCGGAGATCAAACGCAGATTGGGTGACCGCTTTGCGGAACACCTCCGCCCAGTCCGCAAGCACGACCCCGAGCTTCCAGTTGCTTGTCATTTTAATTCTCCACCCTGTTCTCATGCCCACATTTCTGTCCTTGGCCTGTTGCAGTGTTCCAGTGAAGCTCATCACAAGCTCGAGGAACAGCACCCTCATCTTCCGACTAGGCACTCTACCGCCTTCTGGACTCAACATTGAGTTCAACAATTTCAGACTATGACTGCCATTTTGATTGTTTTTTTTACCATGTGCCAGTCTTAAACTTGTTTTTCATGTTTTTGCTATTGGTTGAAACTGTTCATTGTTCTGCCATTAACACCCTCTCTGGACAAATGCTTTGTCTTTTACAACGGCGATTACTACTTCCCTTTGCCCTTTGATCCACGATATCTTTGTCATTTAATCTCTCCTGCCCTCCCCCCTAACACACACCTTCCCTTTTGTTCTTCTTGCACCCCCCCCCCTGTCACTTTTGCAAAGCCTATTACATTTCTAACCTCTGCCAGTTCTGATGAAAGGTCACGGACCTGAAATGTTAACTATTTCTCTCTCCACAGATGCTGCCAGACCTGCTGAGTATTTCTGTTTTTATCTCGATACAGCGTATGTGTTGCTCGTAGCTCAGTGGGTGGCACTCTTACGGTGAGTCAGAAGGTTGTGGATTTGTAGTCCCTCACCAGAGCCTTGAGACCCTAATCCAAGGTGAAACTCCCAGCGCAGTGCTAACGGAGTGCTACACTGTTAGTGATGCTGTCATTTGGATGAAACCAATGCCCCATCTGTCTCTCAGGTGGACATAAAAGATCCCATGGCCACTATTGCGAAGAGCAGGGTTCAAGGGCAATTTATTCCTCAACCACCACCTAATAAAAAGGTGTTTGGTCATTTAGCTCATTGTTGCTTGTGGGATCTTGCTGTGCGCAAATTGGTTGCTATGGTTCCTACATCACCACAGTGACTGCACTTAACAGTACTGGCGGTGAAGCACTTAGGGATGACCCATGATTGTGAAAGGCACTATATAAATGCAAGTCTGTCTTTCTTTTCAACCTTTCAGTTTATTGCTAATGCGGAAATAGACCATTTGGCAAAATATAACTCTGTGCATTCCTGAATTTCATCCATGCTGTGCAGATAGGTCTTGAATAATTTATTTGAATTTGATTTCATCCAGGAAGAAAGACTGCTAATTCCTATAAAAATCAGTAACTGTGACCATGACAGTAGATTTCAGTCAGTGTTGTTACAGCAGGATTGAGCAAATATATATGCATGAACACCTGTAATTACTTGATACATTTTTTCTTTGCCAAAATAAATTTCTGAAATATAACACAGCTTGTTCATTTGACCAAGAAATTCTACAGATAGGCAACATCCCCTTTTGGAGTGCATTCCCGGGTACCATTAATGTACTATTAATAGGACACCTTTCCAATGTGATGGAATCACATGTATACTTACTTTCCAAACAGTGTTCGTGATCTGTAATTTCTGTCTCTGGCTGGTATTGAGTTGTGTTGAATATAGAAAAGAAGGGAAAATGTTCTGCTATTGCAAATTACAACCACAGGCACAAATAGTTTTTGATTTTTTTATTGAGTTGGCAATTGTGGTTCAGTTGGGAGCTCTCTCACCTATCAGTCAGAAGGTTGTGGGTTTAAATATCACTCCAGAGACTTGAACACAAATTCCCAGGCTGCCACTCCAGTGCCAGTCAATGTACCATCTAATTTTTTGGGGAGTGTGGGCGTGGTTTATTTAAGTGCATGAGCCCTTTAATGCACACACATTAACCTAAAGGGGCCAACTTGTGCACGGCCTGCTCAGGAACTTTCTGGTTGCTGTGCGGTCAAGCAGCTGATAGGAAACATTTTTTTTTATTCATTCATGGGATGTGGGTGTCGCTGGCTGAGCCAGCGTTTATTGTCCATCCCTAATTGCCCTTGAGAAGGTGGTGGTAAGCTGCCTTCTTGAACCACTGCAGTCTATCTGGTATAGGTACACCCACAGTGCTGTTAGGAAGGGAGTTCCAAGATTTTGACCCAGTGACAATGAAGGAACGGCGATATAATTTCAAGTCAGGATGGTGTGTGACTTGGAGGGGAACTTGCAGATGGTGGTGTTCCCATGTATTTGCTGCCCTTGTCCTTCTAGTTGGTAGAGGTCGTGGGTTTGGAAGGTGCTGTTTACGGAGCCTTGGTGCCTTGCTGCAGTGCATCTTGTAGATGGTACACACTGCTGCCACTGTGCGTCGATGGTGGAGGGAGTGAATGTTAGTGGATGGTGTGCCAATAAAGCGGGCTGCTTTGTCCTGGATAGTGCTGAGCTTCTTGAGTGTCGTTGGAGCTGCACCCATCCAGGCAAGTGGAGAGTATTCCATCACACTCCTGACTTGTGCCATGTAGATGGTGGTCAGGCTTTGGGGAGTCAGGAGGTGAGTTACTCGCTGCAGGGTTCCCAGCCTCTGACCTGCTCTTGTTGCCATGGTATTTGTATGACTACCCCAGTTCAGTTTCTGGTCAATGGTAACCCCTAGAATGTTGATAGTGAGGGATTCAGCGATCGTAATGCCATTGAATGTCAAGGGGAGATGGTTAGATTCTCTCTTGTTGGAGATGGTCATTGCCTGGCACTTGTGTGGTGCAAATGTTATTTGTCACTTATCAGCCCAAGCCTGGATATTGTCCAGGTCTTGCTGCATTTCTACATGGATGAGGAGTTGTGAAAGGTGAACATTGTGCAATCATCAGTGAACATCCCCACTTCTGACCTTATGATGGAGGGAAGGTCACTGATGAAGCAGCTGAAGATGGTTGGGCCTAGGACACTACCCTGAGGAACTCCTGCAGTGATGTGTTGGTACCAGTACTGAGGGAGTGTCAGAGGTGCTGTCTTTTGGATAAGTTGTTAAACTGAGGCCCTGTCTGCCCTCGCAGCCGAATGCTACAAGACATTTTCTCTTTGCACAGAAATTATTTTTTAAAAACTGTTTTGATTGTTCATCTACAATCAGGCCACTGTGCCCTTGGAAACACAAACTTTTTCTATTGGCAGGAGGGTCGGTAACCAGAAGAGATAGATGTAAGGTGATTGGTGAAAGAACCAGGGAGGAGATGTGTAGAACTGTATATGCTAGAACTGTATAGACCAGGGGTCTGCAACCTCCGACTCCACAGCCGCAATGGGGCTCTTTACCATCTCATTTGCGGCTCCCAAACTTTTCCAGTTGGATCACATTAACATGCAAAAAGCCTAAAAAAAGCCAAGAAAACTAAGAGTCGTGTTTCTCTTAGGGGGATAAAAAGCTAATCATGCGGTACTTTACGATTTCAAATGATTGTTTTAATGAAAAAATCATCGTGCTGTAAATAAACCTTCTCGAGTGGTATAGTTACACTATGGTTATTAATAATGCTTTTGGTTTGATGAATAGGTTTTAATGGTTGTGACCGTTACTGTTTCTAGTGTAGCTGAGATGATAAATTATTCTGAATGTGCTATTAGAAGCAATTCTTTTTATCACCAGAATCAATAGTCGAAAACATTGCCGTAATTCTACACACCTTAAGTCAAACTTCGTTTTAAGATGACTTCGCTGACAAACTAATAGCTAAAAAAGTCACAAAAAATGCAACAATTCAGAGTTAGGTCCGATTTTAATTTTGATTTTTTTTCTATTGATATATAAATTCAATACATGTATTTTATTTATTATCGATACAAATTATGCATTCTACCAGAGACAGCTGGCAATTTGCCAAGTATTTGGTTTAAAAATGTCGAATTTTTGTCTTGTGGCTCCCAATAGTTTTTATTTTAGGCAATTTTTTAAAAAGGACTCTTCAGGTAAAAAAAGGTTGCGGACTCCGGTATTGAACACAAGTTAGACCACAGCAAGAGTACTGCATACAGTTCTGGTCACTGCAGTGGATGTGATCGCACTAGAGAAGGTACAGAGGAAATGTATGAGGACGTTGCCAGGACGGGATAGGCTGGGATTGTTTTCTTTGGAACAAAGGAGGCTGAGGGAGATTTAATTGAGGTGTGCAAAATTATGAAGGGCCGAGATACAGTGGATAAGAAGGATCTATTTCCCTTAGCAGAGAGGTCAATAAACAGTGGGCATAGATTCCCAGTAATTGGTAGAAGAATTAGAGGGGTGTAGAGGAAACTTCTTTCACCCGGAGAGTGGTGGGGAGTCTGGAACTCACCATCTAAAAGAGTGGTAGAGGCAGAAACCCTCATCATACTTAAAGTTGCTTGTATATGCACTTGAAGTGCCGTAACCTACAGGGCTACGGACCATGAGCTGGAAGCTGAGATTAGGCTGGCAGGGACATGCTGGGCTGAATGGCCTCCTTCAAGTGCCACACCTTTTCCTATGCTTCTAAGTTTTTATCTCATCTGAAAGCCAACATCTCCGACAGTGCAGCATACGTTCAGTACACACTAAGCACACATTCAGCGCATGCTCAGCGCACGTTCAGCGCACTCTCAGCGCACACTCAGAGTACACTCAGCGTACACAAAGTACTGCACTGGAGTTTCAGAATGTATCAGGCAGTCAAGTCTCTGGAGTTGGATTTGAACCCACAACCTATGACAACACCAGCAGCAACAACTTGCATTTATATAGCACCTTTAAAGTAGTAAAATGTCCCTAGGTGCTTCACAGAACCATTAGCAAATTTTGACACTGAGCCACATGAGGATATATTAGGGCAGGTGACCAAAAGCTTGGTCAAAGAGGTAGGTTTTAAGGAGAGTCTTAAAGGAGGACAGAGAGGTAGAGAGACGGTGAGGTTTATTAAGGGAATTCCAGAGCTCAGGGCCCAGGCAACTGAAGGCATGTTCGCCAATGGAGGAGCAATTAGAGGATTGCAGATATCTCGGAGGGTTGTGGGACTGGAGGAGGTTACAGAGATAGGGAGGAGTGAGGCCATGGAGGGATTTGAAAAAAAGGATGGGAATTTTAAAATTGAGGCTTTGCTTGACTGAGAGTCAGTGTAGGTCAGCGAGCACAGAGATGATGAGTGAACGGGACTTGGTGTGAGTTAGGACATGGGCAGCAGAGTTTTGGATGACCTTAAGTTTATAGAAGCTGGAAGATGGGATGCCAGCCGGGAGAGTTTTGGAATAGTCAATTATAAAGGTAGCGAAAGCATTGTTGAGGGTTTCAACAGCAAATGATCTGAGGCAGAGGCGTAAGTGCTACCCACTGAGTCACGTAATGCTAATTTAATTCATAATAAGAAGTCATGGAAAAGCATAGTCTTTTTCTCTCAGGCTAAGATATTAGTTTAGTTCAGTAAGTGTGATTCATTGAAAAGCAGAATATTGCCATTTCTGAGTGTCTGCAGCAAATTATTTCTGTCAAACAGCTTCGCCAACACCCAAGAGGGACAGAGGAGTCAGGGCCCGAGTCATTGATCAGAACAAAGGAAACACTATGAAACTCTAAATCTTGCTGTGAAACAGTTTTACACAATAGCTTACTGTAAAAGATTTATGCATTTACTATTCTGCTCTAACATTCCAATAACTCAAATCTAGCAACATTCTGAAGAAGTGTCTTTCAGCTGAGACTGCGATAGATAATATGAAAAACCCGACCGGCAAAGGTTGTATTAAATTTATTTGCTCAACAGGCTTTTGATAATTAGTGGTATCCTGGTTCTATTCCCAGTGCCCTCACTTTGAGAAGGGCTTTAACCAAGCATATCTCACAGTTTGTTTAATCCTTTCCCACATCGAGCCCTCTCGAGGGGCTGCCTCTCTCTCCTTGCCGAGTCTCAAAGATGAAAGTGAAACTCCTGATCACATAGAGAAAGTGAGAAAGTTCACTTCTGTTGTCTCAGTAACTGCTGCTGGAGCTGTCTGAGAGTAGACTCAGATTTGGTTAATGGAGAGAAATATCTTGACGTGATATGAATTAATCGTCAATCTATGATTGTCACTCAACAGCTTCTTCAGTGTAAATGACAGCGCTCTGATTTAAAGTCTTTAATCATCCTGCTAGGTACTTAATTTAAGGGTATTAAATATTGTTTGATAATGCTTCTGTGAAGCACCATGGGACATTAAAGTTGCTATATAAATGCTGGTAGTTATTGTTGCAATCTGAATATTAATGTGCCATTGATTCTAAAAAATAACAAGTATGAAAAAAATCTGCCAAGCACTAATTTATATAAAATAATATTTTTGGTACATGGTATCTGGAGCTTTGTTACTTGTGAGAATGTAGAACAAGCCTGTTATATGATTTCCCTTAGGAGTGATGCCCCTTTAAGATCTTAGTATTCTTTCTTTTTTCTTTTGGGCCTCCTTATCTCGAGAGACAATGGATAAGCGCCTGGAGGTGGTCAGTGGTTTGTGAAGCAGCGCCTGGAGTGGCTATAAAGGCCAATTCTGGAGTGACAGGCTCTTCCACAGGTGCTGCAGAGAAATTTGTTTGTTGGGGCTGTTGCACAGTTGGCTCTCCCCTTGCGCCTCTGTCTTTTTTCCTGCCAACTACTAAGTCTCTTCGACTCGCCACAATTTAGCCCTGTCTTTATGGCTGCCCGCCAGCTCTGGCGAATGCTGGCAACTGACTCCCACGACTTGTGATCAATGTCACACGATTTCATGTCGCGTTTGCAGACGTCTTTATAACGGAGACATGGACGGCCGGTGGGTCTGATACCAGTGGCGAGCTCGCTGTACAATGTGTCTTTGCGGATCCTGCCATCTTCCATGCGGCTCACATGGTCAAGCCATCTCAAGCGCCGCTGACTCAGTAGTGTGTATAAGCTGGGGGTGTTGGCCGCTTCAAGGACTCCTGTGTTGGAGATATAGTCCTGCCACCTGATGCCAAGTATTCTCCGAAGGCAGCGAAGATGGAATGAATTGAGACGTCGCTCTTGGCTGGCATACGTTGTCCAGGCCTCGCTGCCGTAGAGCAAGGTACTGAGGACACAGGCCTGATACACTCGGACTTTTGTGTTCCGTGTCAGTGCGCTTAGTATGCTGGTGAGTTAAGTACCAGGCTGTAGTCATGTGACTCAAAGCCAGAGTAACTTTGCAACTGTAACACCCAGTGTAAGGTTCTGTGAATAGTTTGTTCTGTACTGTATATAATATTTTAGCTGTAATAAGCCTCTTTGAGATCTTCAACCAACTGGACTCCTCGCATCTCATTTATGTTGCATCAGACAACATAAAGAACTTATTATAAAACCTAAAACATGAATAGAATAAAATCAGAAAATGGGTGAAATACTCAACAGATGTGGCATCATCTGTGGAGAGAAACAGAGTTAATATTTCAGTTCTGTGACCTTTCACCAAACTGGGATTTTCTGTTTTTATTTCAGATTTCCCCAGCATCCGTAGTATTTTGTTTTTGTAGCATGAATGAGAGTTAGGTTTGTGTGATGTGTTGTCTCTTGCACGAGTCAAACATCTGCACTGGATAACTGGTGCTAATAAATACATGGAAACAGATCCTGAATCAATTTAATGGCAGTGTGCAGAGATGCATTGTTCTGAAATCACAGTTATACCAACTTGAAACCCTGAGCTGGTAGCATTGGAGGAACAGCATAGTGAGAGGTTTACTGTATTACAATCCTGGTGCATAGAATTCACACTGCAAATTTCCCTCTGGAGCTAACCCAGTATTGTTTCTTCTCTCCAATGGGATTTCCGTTTGTCTCTTTTACCATGTTCACCTTCATTGCTTTCCATTTCCCTCCTGGTGTTTGATCGGGTATCTACCAAAACTCGTTTTCATAGCCACACGTCCCTCCTCAGTGACTGTCTCCAATTCCAAATTATTCCACGTGGATTCCAACTGAAGTTCCATTCTTCATGTTTCGAATCCACCCAGGATTACAGATATCTCCGAGATATACTCCGGACTGCTGTTCTCGCCGCAACCTGAGATCCACACTCAGTGCCATGCACCTCTACTTGTACACACTCGACTTCTCTCTCCAGAAGCACCGACTCACCCTATCTCAAAGCTGTCCTGCTCCACAGTTTCATTTCATCCATCATCCCAGTACTTGCTGACCTACATTGACTTCTGGTCTGGCAACACCTCGATTTTAAAATTCCCATCACTCCATGCCCATCACCATTCCCTATCTCTATAATCTCCTCCAGCCCCACACTCTCTGCACTCCTCCAATTCCGGCCTCTTGAGCATCCCCGATTTTAATCGCTCCAACATTGGTGGCTGTGCTTTCAGTTGCCTGGACCCTAAGCTCTGGAAATTCCTCCCTAAATATCTCCATCTCTCTATCTCTCTAACCTAATTAAAGATGCTCCTTAAAACCTATCTCTTTCACCAAGCTTTTGGCCGTTTGTCCCAATCTGTGGCTCAGTGTCAAATTTTGTTTGATAATGCACTGCGATGTTTTACCATTTTAGAGGTGCTATATAAATGCAAGTTTTCTTTAGATGTTAACACCTCTACTTCAGCAACTTGTATTTATATAGTGCTTTTAACGTAGTAAAACATCCCAAGGTGCTTCATAGGAGTGTCATCGAACAAAATTGACACCAAGCCACATGAGGAGATGTTAGGACAAATGGCCAAAAACTTGGTCAAAGCGATGGTTTTAAGGAATGGATTAAAGGAGGAGAGAGAGGAAGAGAGGATAGAGATGGCACAGAAAGCTGGAGTTTATTTCTAGTATAAATTATCTAAATAACAACCATTTATTACTGATCAACTAGCAGAGAACCGCTAAACATTGGTGCTCAAACTAATATCTTTATTACTGCAAACAATCAATTAATTTTACTGATACTGGGGCTAAAAGGGTTAACTACCAGGACGGGTTGCAAAGACTAGGCTTGTATTCCCTCCAGTATAGAAGATTAAGGGGTGATCTACTTGAGGTGTTTAAAATGATTAAAGGATTTGATAGGGTCGATACAGAGAAACTCCGTTCGGGGTGATGTCAGGAAGCACTTCTTCACACAAAGGGTAGTGGAAATCTGGAACCCGCTCCCCCAAAAAGCTGTTGAGGCTCGGGGGTCAATTGAAAATTTCAGAACTGAGATTGATCGATTTTTGTTGGATAAGGGGATTACAGGTTATGGAACCGAGGTGGGTAAGTGGAGTTAACGTACAGGTCAGCAATGACCTAATTGAATGGTGGAACAGGCAGCACAGTGGTGCAGTGGTTAGCACCGCAGCCTCACAGCTCCAGCAGCCCGGGTTCAGTTCTGGGTACTGCCTGTGCGGAGTTTGCAAGTTCTCCCTGTGACTGCATGGGTTTCCGCCGGGTGCTCCGGTTTCCTCCCACAGCCAAAGACTTGCAGGTTGATAGGTAAATTGGCCATTGTAAATTGCCCCTAGTATAGGAGGTGGTAGGAGAATGGTGGGGGTGTGGTAGAATTAGTATAAATGGGTGGTTGTTGGCCAGTACAGACTTGGTGGGCCGAAGGGCTTGTTTCAGTGCTGTATCTCTAAATAAACAGACTCAAGGGAGCTGGATGGCCTCCATCTGTTCCTATCTCAGACAAAACAATCTAATCCTTCAACTAGTGAATGGTGGTACAGCAAATTTATTCTAAATTCCCATCTACAAAGTTTGACGCCTCATAAATTACTGTGTTTACAGTGGTACTAGATAACTGCTTGTCCAAGATACCCATTACCTTTCAAACAAAATGATTCATGGCTCCCTAGTCAAATCTAAATCATCCACCTTTTTCCACTTTCATTAAAGCCGTCTTGCTCAGCTATACTTTGCTAACTGTGCCACTAGTTTGCAATGAAAGCAAGCATGTGAATGGTTTCAGATGGCTGGTGAATCTCAGGAAAATGTCTAAAGGGAGTTACACAGGCAGCCAGTGACATCTGTATTTAAGCTGCTGTTGGAAGTCTGTTTAATTCTCCAGCGCTTCAAGATCTTGGCCTTCTTCCAATTCCGGCCTCTTACACATCCCCCATTTCCTTTGTCTCACATTGGCAGTTGTGCCTTTAGCTACCTGGGCCCTAAATTCTGGAATTCCCTCCCTAAACCTCTCCGCCTTGCTACCTCTCTTAAGAGAGCTGGGGGAAGTAGCGATCCAGATTATTTTTGTTGGGGCAGCTGGAAAAAGACTTGCATTTCTATAGCGCCTTTCACAACCTCAGGACACCCCAAAGTTCTTTACAGCTAATGAAATACTTTTTGAAATGTCATCACCGTTGTAGGAAATGCGGCAACCAATTTGTGCACAGCAAGCTCCCACAAACAGCAATGTGATTATGGCCAGATCATCTGTTTAGAGATGTTCATTCAAGGATAAATATTGATCCAGGACACTGGGAAGAACTCCCCTACTTTTCTTCGAAATAGTGGCCATAGGGATGTTTTACATCCACCTGAGAGGACAGATGTGGCCTCAGTTTAGTGTCTCATCTGAAAGATGGCACCTCTGACAGCGCAGTGCGCTGGGAGTGTCAGCCTGGATTTTGTGCTCGAGTTTCTGGAGTGAGTCTCGTACCCACAACCTTCTGATTCAGAGATGAGAATGCTGCGAGTTTATAAGCTGGTATCCCGCGCTGCGATTTCAGTTACAAAAGCAAGGCGCATCTTTTGACCCAGATAGTCCAATAGGTCGGGATTTTAATTGCTTGAGCAGGCAGCCCTCTTTACTCACAGGGAACGTGTGCTTATTCTAAAAGCTGGAATGGGCAGTTGGCACTGGAGAGGTTAAACAGAGCACTCGTCTGCTGATGAAGCCATTGGGTGGCAGTGAAGTCTGTCTCATCTCAGAGTAAGCAACAATAATGAACTTTGTTGGAGATGCTCTCCTGACAGTTACTGACATCCACCAGAGGGTAGCAAGTTTGATTCCCAGTCATGACTGTCATTCAAGCCTGGCTTCCTCCCTCCTCACACTGTGAACTAAGAAATGATTTGTATTTCAGTCCATTGCTCTGATCCTACCACATAATGTTCAGCATAAAAGGAGAACCCCAGGCTGACAATAATGTACGGTTATTATACAGCTAGCTTACCTGATGAATGACACTCGTTTATCTTTATTATGACAGGTTATCAATGAAAGTCTCACAAAGTAAGGATTTGGACTTACTGAGAGAAGCCATCAGCAGTGGGGAATAGACAAAATTAGGTCACACTTGCTAGAGCAGGGAGACAGGGGAGATTCAAGGGGGGGCATACTCTGAACTTGCAACTATTTAAAATGTTCATGGCAAATAAAACAGTAGGGGCAGGGGGCGGTGAGGTGAGATCTCAGTGGGTAAGTGCATCATATGCAGGGCCACAGTTTGAAGGATAGGTGAATGAGTCGAACCACGTTTTTATTATGAGGAATTATAGGATCTTTGTTGGTGTGTTCAGGATCCACAATTCCATCTATTTTTCCGCAAGAAACAAACACAAATCAGAGGCTGTGGTCATGTGGTGCTGCACTGAGCCATGAGGTTCAGGAGAAGTCCAGGATCAATCTAAGGGGAATTAGTCAATCTCAATATCTCAGACATCTTATGGCAATGGTGTCACCTGAACTGGATTCAACACCCACTGGATAAAAAGTCAGCCCGATTTCCTGCTGTCGATCACAGTCCATTGAGAGATAAAACCCAAGAAAAGAGAAACTCAATAAAATCACTCATAATCACTAAATGAGACAAACACTGTAGGTCAACCCAATATGGAGAAATGAATAAAAGTTGTTTGAAGGTGATGGTGAGAGTGATAACTTTGCGAAAGATGATTCTACGGTTTTACACCATGTGAAATCTGCTCTGAAAAGAGCAGTTGTTTCCTGGAAAAAGGAGTTCTTCTGCCTGTCGTTAGGAGGAATAACTGGAACGGGTGAAAACAGTGATATGTGGCGGAGAATGGGAATGTGGACAGGATCACAGTGTAAAACCAAAAAATGAATAGTTAGTCTGAGAGTGTAGTAAAAATAACTGGTCTGACAAAGTTGCAAAAGGATGTGAGCAAAGAGCAGGGGGGAGTGGGATTAATTGGACAACTCTTTCAAAGAGCTGGTTCAGGCACGATGGGCCGAATGGCCTCCTTCTGTGCTGTATGATTCTATGATTTAAGGCATTAGGAAACCAATATAGGTTAGTGAGATTGGGGGTGATTCACAAGCAGAACCTGATGTGGGAAAGTAGAAGGCTAGTGAAAATCTAGAATTCTTACCCTCAAAGCTGTTGAGACTGAGGGAGGGGGGGGGGGGGGGGGGGCTGGGCGGCGGGGTGGAGGGGGAAATCAGTGGAAAATTTCACAACTGAAATTGATAGATGTCTGTTGGGTAAGGGTTTTAAGGGCTACGGAACTGAGGCAGGTAGATGGAGTAGAGATATAGATGAGCCATGATCTAATTGAATGGTAGAACAGACTCAAAGGGCTGAATGGCCTACTCCTGTTCCTCTGACCCTGTGGTAGGATACAGGCCAACAGAATTAGATAAGCTGAAGTTTACAGAGGATTGAGCTTCTCTTTTCCCATGGTGTACTTGAGGAAATTAAACACAGAATCTTTTCAAAAGTTAACAAAGGAATCCTTGATTACGGAATACATAGAATTGGGGATAGAGCAGGAACAGTAGGCCCAGAAGATAGACTGGGATCAAACTGATGTTGACTGGCCAAAGCATACTTCCCCTGTGGGACAATTTTGTTTGTTATAGAAATATTGGAAATGGGGAGGAGGGGGAGGCTCTTTATTATACAGGGTTGTTGGAGGCAGGAGAGCAACATCCAGGAATACGTCCAACCGGAGTTGGCAATCCTAATGTAGAGCCACTTGCATTCCCAGCAGAGGCCCCCAGGTAGGTCCTGGGAGGGGCGGGGGGTGGGGGGGGGGGGGGGAGGCGGGATCTGAGTGAGTTGCGTGGAAGGGGGCCAATCGCAACTCCTGTAGAGTCAGGGCAGCATTCTTGATATCTGCCCTGCTCAGTGGGGATTAATTTCATCGTGAGGTCATTCCACAGACATCGGGTCTTGAAATTTTCTTTAAGTGCTCAGAATTGGGCAAAATACCCCAGCTCAGGCCTGACTAATATTTTATAAAGGACTGGAGTAATCTCCTTGCTTTTGCACCCTATGCCTACATTTATAAAGCTAGATGCTTTAGATCCTAGATGCTTTTCAACAGCCTTCTCAACGTGTCCTGCCACCTTTGATGACTTGTGTACACATAACCCCAGGTCTCTCTCTTTCTGTACCTCCTTTACAACTGTACCATTTTGTTTATACTGCCTCTCTTCATTCTTCCTATCAAAATATATCACTTTGATAGCCCTGTTAATGTAATAAAATGCCCTGAGCTGCTTCACAGGAAGGTGATCAAACAGAATTGGTCATCGAATCATATTAGGCGAATTTAGGAAGGTGACCTAAAGCCTGGTCAAAGAGGTATGTATTCTCATTGTCCATTTTTTCTGTGAAATGCCTTGGGACGTTTCTCCACATTAAAATACTACATTAATGCAATTTCCTCATGTTTTATGAGAGAATGAAGGAGAAATCCTTCTTTCTCCTTTTACGGTACTTCCTGATGTGTTTATTCTCTGCCCCAATGGGTCACTCTCTTGCTCCTGAGTCAAGAGGGTTGTATGTTCAAGTTCCCTGCAGAGACTCAAGCACATATTGTAGGCTGACAACTCCGGTGCAGTACTGAGGGAGCGCTGCACTGTCAGAGGTGTCATATTTCGGATGCGATATAAACTGAGGCCCTGTTTTCCCCCTCAGATGGGTGTAAAAGATCCCACAGCACTATTTTGAAGAGGAGCAGGGGACTTCTCCCTAAAGGCCTGCTCGGGTCTGCAACAAAAAACCCAATCCGGCCCGACCATCAGTTAACCTACCTTCCGTTTTTCACTTTGTTGCTGCACCAGCTTAAAATAACTAACAAAACCACCTTTCTACTCCAAAAATTACACTAATATTGGAGCTACTTACCTGTGATAGAGCGTGTCTGACCAAGCCCAAATGCTGGACCCGAAAGTGCAACCCGATCCAACCCGAACCATGTCCTGCATTTCCTACATTTCAACAGTGATTTGGGACATCCTGAGGTCATAAAAGGTCTTTCTGTTTTTTTTAATGTAAACATCCTTACTTTATAATGACATCTGTCTTCTGTCCAAAATTGCGGATGTTGTAAAATAATCTTGATCCATGTTTCATGACTGCCTCTACATGTGCCTAGTTACCTTCTTAGACAGCAAGAGAAAATATTTCTTGCAAATATTTTAGGCTATACTGAAATGGTACAAAGAAGGTTCTGGACTCGGAGTTGAAGCTACCTTTATAGATTTCACTTAAGGCACTGTCAGCACAGAGGAATGGTGCTAGGTTACCTTCTTTCAGAAGCAGTTGTGTTATGCTTTTTCATGCTCTGACTGTTGTCGTTGCAGTCAAGACTGGCAATGAAACGTGTATATGACCAACTCCGTGCACCTAAGGTATTGTTTTTTTCTGAATATGTAGTTAAACCCAAGCCATCAAAGGGTTGCATCAGTAGTTAGGCCTTTACTGACTCAGAGTATCCTGCTGCTACCTTTATCTCTCTGAGTGAATTAGGCAGTATCACAGCAAAGTGCATCTTGCATCACTCGGGCACAGTGCTGCAATTATGATTTCTTACCATTCAGTGCTTATTGAAGAAACCTTCTGCCAATGAATTATTTAGTTGCAATTTACACTCGGGGAGGTGATTTTCGACAGCTCATTAAAGTGCTTAAGAGCCTCCGATATGGACAAGATAGGATTTTGAACTGAAACGTCAGTTTAGCCCCTGTTTCGTGTAAGATGCCAGCTTGGTAAAGGGGTTGGCTTGGACCGGCCTCCCAAAGAATCATTAAGCAGCCAGTAGCCACTTGCATCATCTGCTAGCCCTCATTAATAAGGCTGCATGGATTTTGGTGGGTAGTGTCCTAGCATCACCTTGACAGTGACCAAATGATTGGGAGCAAACACGTCATTGCTGAGGATTTTGAGCATACTCACAGATATATCACCTTTTACTATTCACTTGCTGCTGGAGGTTCGAAAAAAATGTTTTGAGACACTTTGGCAGATTTTCTTGACACTTTGTCAAGACTTCACCAACACTCTACAAACATTTATTCCGGATACTCTCTGAGGAGTACAGCTAAAGTATGAGTGCTCTGCTACTCCACCTTATTGGAGTCATCAGGAAAAAGGGTGTGCTTAGTCATTGGCATCTCCTTAGGGGGACCCTATTGGTCTGCAGGAGCAATGGGAGCAGGAGCTGAGACAAGGCAGAGCAGCTGCTGTAGGAGAGGGGGACAAGGTGGGCTCCTCCAATGCCCCTGAGGGTACAGGACATCTCTCCTATGCTGAATTCTCCGCCAGGATCCCCAATGCCAGGTCCAAGAACCTGTGCGCTGTCTAACTCAGTCCCAGTGCCATCCTGCAACCCATTGGTGTGTATGTCACCATCAGTGGAAGTGGGTGCATGGAGTCCACATATAGAGCTTCATGAATCAAATCGGTGTCTCTGCTTAAAGTAAATAAAGAGAAACTGTTTCCGCTGGTAGAAGTGTCAGTTACCCTAGGACACAGATTTAACGTAAATGGCAAAAGAACCAGAGGGCAAAATGATTTTTTTTTTTACACAGTGAGTTGTTGTGATCTGGAACGTGCTGCCTGAATGGGCGGTGGAAGCAGATTCAATAGTAACTTTCAGAAAGGAATTGGATAAATACTTGAAAAGGAAAAATTTGCAGGGCTTTGGGGAAATAGCAGGGTGAGTGAGACTATTTGGTAGCTCTTTCAAAGGGACAGCACAGATATAATTGGCCAAATGGCCTCCTGTTGTACTGTTATCCATAATTTTATAAACTGTTGCCAGCACGAGTTGAGCACTGAACTGAGAATTAAAAGCATTTGTCCAATATTGTCCAAACACTTCAATTGAAAAAATTGCAATGTGATTTATAAAGGGCAACAGTGCCTTTTACTGGCATAAAAATATTACAGGAACATTTCTGTTCTTGAACCACAAATCTAATAATTAAGTACAGCTGATGCAACATGCATCAGGTACACAATGTACAGGAAGTGCTGGTCTCTCCTTCCCCCACACTTGCAGCAGAGACTCAAGGTCAGTAAAAGTAATGGCATTATTACTAGCAAGACTCACCTGCTAGTGGAAACAATTTCTTTCTATCTATTCTGCTGTCAGGAGAACAATCCCAGGTTCTCTAGTCTCTCCACCTTTTATAGATTTTTTTTTTATTTCCAAAATATACTTTATTCATAAAAATCTGTAAAAAATACATTACCGGTTTCAAACAGCACCAAGTCAAAAATTACAAACAGTGCAAAGGTGATCAGTTTCCTTCAATACAATCATGTGCTGCCTCACAACCCTTCCATTTCATTGTCATGCCATATACATTTTTACATTTTACAGCACACAAAATTTTCCCGATACAGTTCGAGGGGTTTCCCATGGATCCAGCCCCTCAGTTCAGCTTGGTGGGAGGACCTTACACTGTGGTCTTTCCCCATTGAGCCTTTGCTGCGGCTGCCCCAAGCTTTAGTGCGTCCCTCAGCACGTAGTCCTGGACCTTGGAATGTGCCAGTCTGCAACATTCGGTCGTGGACAACTCTTTGCGCTGGAAGACCAGCAAGTTTCGGGCAGACCAAAGGGCGTCCTTCACCGAATTGATAGTCCTCCAGCAGCAGTTGATGTTTGTCTCGGTGTGCGTCTTTTGTAGATACGCCTCCTATCACCAAATCTGTAAAGCAGAAATATGTTGGAAATCGCCATGCTCCAGCAACCCATATAATCCTTTTTGCTTTTGAGTACGTACTCTGAAATGTGCTGCTATGAAAACTGTCATATAATCAGGTGTAGTTAGATTTTTAAAAATTTCTTGAAGCCCACGGTGTCTCTCTAGGTACCTAGAAGAAATGCATGTGCACGCAGGATAACAATTAATTCATAATGACTCTGTTATTAATATCAAAGGTGTTAGGACCAAGGTGGGAGGAGTGCACTGTCTTTTTTAGTTCCACTTCTCCACAGGTCACAACATATATTTAAATGTATACCCAGTTACCGATGCGGTCAATCATAGACTCTATTTTTTTCCCAGAATAAAATGCACCAACCAGGTTTCTTTAATAAACAACAAAATTATCAGTTTATTATAAAACAAGACAAAATCAATAACAAAGCAAATCATTAACACACAGAGTGAAATATGAAAGTTCCCTTTTACCTTAGCCCCTTACTCACACACACATCGGTCGATAAAAAGAGACAAAAAAAAAAAAAACTTTGGCCAAATACTTGCTAATTCTTGAAGAAAAAAAAAATATGGCAAGATATCAGTTGTCCCTTTTTGGTTTGGCGTCCCAAATAGGCATAGACGGCTGTCACTGGGACCTTTCTAGAACAGTTCTTTTCAGGCAACATCGAAGATCAGTTTGGCAGGTTTTCCAGAGAAAAGCGACAGCAGGGGTTTCTGGCAGGCTTTCCGGGAGAAATGCAGCATCAGTTTCTCTATTTCTTGCACTTGATTCTCAGGACATTCTGAGAGAGATGGAAGAGGGTGCTGACGTTGACTGCTCTCTTGACTGGTTTTCTCCAACGCCCTTCAAAACAGTTCACACCCCAACACACTGTCCAAAGTGAAACGAAAAACAACATCTCAAGAGTAAAGCCTCCTGACCTCTATAAATCTTGACCTGCCACTTCTCTGTAAACATCTCCCCCAAGTAAAAAAAAACCCCTGCTGGATATTCATCTGAAGACAGATGACTTCCAGTAAGTGTTGTTTTCAAACAAGACCTCTCAGTGTCCTTTCAATGACCCCAGTGAATAAATATCTGTGGAATCCTTTTCAGTTTTTCTTAAAAAAAAACTTTAAAAAGTATAGAGGCACCATCATTACAACAGCCAAACACTTATTTTAATTCAAATCACAATAATAAATGGGATTGACCCAGGTTTCAAAATTACCATCATTGCTCATACATTTCCTAGCAATTTAAAAATGGCTAAAAAAAACCCCTACTGTGTTGGAAGAGGAAACAGAATGTCTGCGCCCAGTTCTGTTGTACAATAGGCACAGTGGCGCAGTGGTTAGCACATCAGACTCGCAGCTCCAGCAACCCGGGTTCGATTCTGGGTACTGCCTGTGCGGACTTTGCAAGTTCTCCCTGTGACCGTGTGGGTTTGCGCCTGGTGCTCCGGTTTCCTCCCACAGCCAAAGACTTGCAGGTTCATAGGTAAATTGGCCATTATAAATTGCCCCTAGTATAGGTAGGTGGTAGGGGAATTGAGGGAAGATGGGGATGTGGTAGGAATATGGGATTAATGTAGGATTAGTATAAATGGGTGGTTGATGGTCGGCACAGACTCGGTGGGCCGAAAGGCCTGTTTCAGTGCTGTATCTCTAAATAAATAAATAATATTATAACAAGGAAATCAAGGCACTAGTGTGGCTGCAAAATAGATTTACAAGGATGACATCAGAACTGAGAGGTTGCAGCTATCGGGAAAAACTGAACAGGCTGGGGCCTGAAGAGAAGGCTGAGGGGTGGCCTGATAGAGGACATTAACAATATGAAAGGGCTCAACATGGTAGACACAGAGATGATGTTTCAATTTGTGGGTAAGAGCAGAACTAGTGGCATAAATATAAGATAGTCACTAATAAACCCAAGGGGAATTCAGGAGAAACTTCTTTACCCAGAGAGTGGGGAAGAATGTGGAACTTGCTACCACAGGGAGTGGCTGAGGTGAATAGTATAGATACATTCAACGTGAGGCTAGATAAGCATACGAGGAAGAAGGGAACAGAAGGCTATGCTGATAGGGTGGGAGGGGGCTTGTACAGAGCATAACACTGGCATACATCAGTTGGGTCAAATGGCCTGTTTCTGTGATGTAAATTCTATGATCTTTGATCAGTATTTCAATCCAAGTACTTTCTGCAGCTAAAGGAAAATCGAGACTGTATTCACCAAGTCTGCATCATCCTATTTCGTATACAGCTTTTACTGAGGGTTACTGCCTCAGGGGCCTGATGATTCAGAGTCTCCTTAAAATGATATACGATTTACAGTTTACTGTAACTTGGCCCTGAATCCAAATGTTATCTGATTTAAAACGGCTTATTTTGCCAGGAGGCACTTTGTAGTATTAACATCAGTTCACAGCCACCAAAGTAGATTGCACAGTACTTTTAAGAAGAGACTCTTAGACCACAAGCTGTGACAAAGCTATTCAGTCACAACGGATTTCAAATGAAGTACGATACAAGAGAGTGCACAGGAAATACATCCGATATGTGTAGAGAGGGAACTGAATGCTACAAAGTAAGTTACAGAGCCATGGGGAGAGAGTGAGGCAGTTGGATTAATTTGAATTCCTTGAGCAAAGAGTTGTCACAGAGCTGGGGAAATCAAATGACATTCTTCTATGCCATAATTGTCTTGTTCCAGGAGAGGAAATGCTAACCTTTGCCAATTTATGGAGAAGTGAAGGTGAAATCACACCACCCCCCCCACCCCCAACCCCCCACCCCATCATGTCTCTGTATTGCAAACTTTTCATTTCTGGAACTTGTAATAGACTCGTGAGGTGTTTTGCCTAAGGACAAGAGGAGACCATTCAGCCCCAACTATTCTATTAGATCATGGCTGACCTCTATCTGACCCCTATCTACCCGCCTTGATCTGCAACCCTTAATACACTTACCCACCAAAAATCTATCAATCTCAGTTTTGAAATTTTCAATTGACCTCCAACCTCAACAGCTTTCTGGGGGAGAGAGTTCCAAATTTCCACTCCCCTTTGTGTGAAGAAGTGTTTCCTGACATCACCCCTGAATGACCTGCCTCTAATTTTGAGATTATGTCCCCTTGTTCTAGGCTCCATGCCCCACCCTTCAACCTGGGGAACTGGTTCTCTCTCTACCCAATCAACTCCTTTTAATTGCTTTCGGAAGGATGTGAAGGCTTTGGAGAGAGTGCAGAAAAGATTTCGGAGAATGGTTCCTGGGATGAGGGACTTCAGTTACACGGATAGATTGGAGAAGCTGTTGTTCTCTAAGAGAAGGTTGAGAGGAGATTTGATAGAGGTGTTCAAAATCATGGTCAAATTAAATCACATGATCAAAATCAAATCAGTTCTGATGAAAAGTCACAGAACTGTTTCTTTCCCCACAGATGCTCCCAGACCTGCTGAGTATTTCCAGCATCTTCTGTTTTATTTCAATATCGTGAGGGGTCTGGCCTGAGTAAATAGGGAGAAACCGTTCCCATTGGCAGAAGGAGAACCAGAGGGCACCAATTTAAGGTGATTGGCCAAAGAAACAATGGCGACATGAGGAAAAACTTTTTTAATCAGCGAATAGTTAAGATCTGGAATGCACTGCCTGAGTGTGTGGTGGAGGTAGATTTAATCATGGCGTTTAAAAGGGAATTGGATAATTACCTGAAGGGAAAGAATTTGCAGGACTCCGGGGAAAAGGTGGGGGAGTGGGACTAGCTGAGTTGCTTTTGCAGAGAGCTAGCATGGGTTTGACGGGCCCAATGGTTTCCTTCCATGTTGTAACCATTCTATGATCATCTTAAACATCTTGATTAGATCACCCCTTAATCTTTCAAAACTGATAAATTGTGTAATCTCATTTGGCAATTCAGCACCGTGTTGAGGGATTACTGTTTTGTTGGGAGGTACCAGTTTTGGATTGAGATATTAAAATTGAGGTTCCTTCAGCCTGTTTAGATAAATTTAAAAAATTCCATGGCATTGACTGGAAGGAGAACAGGAGAGGTGTCCTGGAAATCATTTATAATCATTCCACACCTTCAAAATTAAACGAATGAACCAACCCCTCAACTGTGAAAACGAGGTTGCACTTTCTTACAAAACAACAGCACACACTAGAACTAACTGGTTGTGAGTGGTTTTGGGATGTTCCAGGGTGTGAAATGTCACATTAGCAATGCAAGCTCTTCCATCATTTTGAAACAAGTTGTTTTGTGGCTCGTTAACTGATGACTTACCAACTTCATGAATATATTTCACAGTGAGAAACTCACAGTCTCTTCTGTAATAACTCAGAGTTGAGCCGGTTGGGGCTCATTTGCACATAGTTATCTGTTTAATAGTGTTGCGCCTAATCTGCTTAATGGATGAAAAGAGGTTTTGTTAAATGTCCACTTTAGCACCAACTTGACATTGGTAATGTCACAATTTTGAAAGCTATACAACTGAATAAAAAGCATTTGATCTTTATCGATGTAAAATGGATAATGAAACCAAACTTCTGGCAGACCAAATGATGGATTCTTTATTGATATTTTATATTTAAAATATTTAAAATAAACTGGTATGGTACCCTCACACAATCTCCTGATTAACAATGGCAATAATGTAGGAAACACACAGAGAAACCAACAGTGGGTAAGTATGGTTAAATGTACAATGCAATTAAAAAGAATTGGAAATATTCACTTTGAATATTCTTCTGCAAATAAAAAAATGCTTTCGATCAGACGTGAACATTTAGTAAAGGCACAGTATGTTGCAATTTCAGTTTACTCACACTGATGGATTATAATCAAACAAAGGTTATAACTACCTTAAGTTCACACATACACACACACACACACACACACATATTTGTATTAACCACTGACATTTCTATAAAAAGGTTTTACATCCAATATGGTTATGAGAACGAAAATGTAAATTCCACAAGTTTCGGAGTAAGGGTTGATCCTCACTGAAGTAGTTATGGCTTATTTACTGCAGTCTGTCTTTGGTTGTGACTTCTCAAGACACTGCACTCAACAGAATTCCACACCAGAGGGCAGCAAAGCACAGAAATCATTTTTAAAACTCGCAAGCTCTTTGCATTAAATGTGAATGCAAATAATTTGACGTGGATCTACCCAGGCAGGCAACATCCAATGGACGGTTGGCAACCTCCAGGATTGGTCTGGAGTTTCTATGAGTTTGAAGACTGATCTCCAGGACACTGCTGTGAGCAAACCCAGGAGAAAAATCATAAGGGCATTAAAAGAAGTTATTTTTTCATATTCTATGGACACTTTTTTGTTTAATTGTTATTTTAAAAAACTGGAGAGAGGATTAAAAGGTTGTTTGACTGACAGTGAAGAATTATCCAACTGGGTAGTGAGTGTCTGCTGGTTCTCTGGCCGAGGGGGAGGGGTGCCATGAGGATTGATGTGTCAGGTGACCAATGGCAGGAGTATGGGGGTGGGGTGGTTGAACGTAGGAGTTCATGAGATGAAACCTCCAGAAATATGTCCAGCCAGAGTTGGACACCCACTAATCCAATGTCTAAAGTGCAATTTGTGGTGGTGTAACTTAATCCCCAAGCTTTAAAACCGAGCAGATGCGCATCTCATTCTGATGGTGATCCATGATCAAGATGGAAAAACATCACAGAATCGTTCAGCACAGAGGGTAGCCATTCAGCCCATCATGCCTGTGCCAGCTCTTCAATGAGTTATCCGATTAATCCCACTCCCCCCTGCTCTTTCTTCCCCCCCCACCTCCACCCCACATTTGGATAACCTCAATCCAGGTCCCAGTGGAGATGAACCTATCACTCAAACCTCAGCAACCACCCCCTCTGCCGCAAACATTTGGCAAGATCAGACAGACAAAGAATACAAAAAGAATGAGGAAATTGTGCTCCTCCAGTAGGCAGTGCTCGTCTGAGGCTGGTGCAGGCCTTCTATTTGGGCAGTGACAGGGCAGCTTTGAGTCTGAAGGATATTTGATGCTGTATTCTGGTGCAAAGTTAAAAATCTGCATCTCCAATATTTTGGTTCTTCACCTTGAGAAACACAAATATACAATACACATTTCAGAACTCATGGATCGGTTTTTGTAAAGGTTCAAAAAAGCAAAAAGATCTCTAGAGTGGGAATTTCCTTGGATTTGCTTTTGGTGCAACATGGCCGGATGTGAAGTGAGAATTCTGCTTAAACATTCACGTCCTCCACCACCGACGCACAGTGGCAGCAATGTGTACCATCTACAAGATGCACTGCAGCAACTCACTAAGGCTCCTTCAACAGCACCTTCCAAACCCGTGACCTCTACCACCTAGAAGGACAATGGCAGCAGGTGCATGGGAACACCACCACCTGCAAGTTCCCCTCCAAATCTGGGGCTGTTCTCCTTAGGGAAGAGAATATTGAGGAGATTTGATAGAGCTGTTCAAAATCATGAGGGGTCTAGACTGCGTAGATAGGGACAAACTGTTCCCACTGGTGGGAGGATTGAGAACGAGAGGACACCGATTTAAGGTGATTGGTAAAAGAACCAAAGGTGAAATGAGGAAAAACCTAAGCAGCGAGTGGTTAGGATTTGGAATGCATTGCCTGAGGGTGTGGTGGAGGCAGATTCACTTGAGGCCTTCAAAAGGGAAATGGATAAGCACCTGAAGAGAAAAAATATGCAGGGTTACAGGGAAAGGGCGGGGGAGTGGGACTAGCTGAGTTGCTCCTGCAGGGAGCCAGCAAGGACACAAAGGGGCTGAATGACGTCCTTCTGTGCTGTAACCATTCTATGATTCTAAGCCACTCGCCATCCTGACTTGGAACTACATTGCCGTTCCTCCACTGTCACTGGGTCAAAATCCTGGAACTCCCTTCCTAACAGCACTGTGGGTATACCTGCCCCACAGGGACTGCAGTGGTTCAAGAAGACCACCACCTTTTCAAGGGACAATCCAGGATGAGCAATAAATGCCAACATCCACATCCCAAAAGTAAATAAATACATGCATGAACAGGGTTTTTGTTGCGCTTCCTGTAAAGTCATGGACGATGAGTGGAAACAACTGCAAGGAAATTCAGACCCCAGATCAAAGCTCTGAATATTGCAAATAAATAACAAACATCAGATGGTGGTAATTCGGAAACAAAAAGTTACTTCACTCATTATCTACATGCAATAAGCACAGGCAAGGAAAGCAAACATTTCATATCCGTCCAAATAGTTGCATGTCACGTCAGCCTAGGCTGTAGGCTATTTGACTGTGAGAAGCATCACGAATGAATATAATCCTCATCTCAAGGTCCAGAATTTCCTTGGCGTGATTTACATTAGTTTGTTTTTTTTTATTTAAAAAAAAAGTGTAAGTATCCTTGGGTATGGTCATATTGGTACAAATAATCGGGTTAAATCAGTGCAAGCAGGTGAACCAACAGGCAATTTCCGTGCAGCCTTTAAGAGGCACTATTTTGCAACGCACTAATCATTGGGACACTAAAGAACAAGAAGGTAAGGCAGGAAAACTGCTCAGCTCTTTAATTTCTCTTTCAAAGTTCTTCATTATGCAGCTTCCCAGTATTTTTTGTTACACAGACAGAATTATGAGTAATTGCCATCCTGTGCCTCTGAGCAGCTGGACATTTCCATGGACCAGAATCTACCGCTGGACTCATTCAGACCTCCTGGAGGGGTACTGAAGGCAGATTGAACACATTCCTGGGTGCAGCTGACACCAAGTAACACAGAATTATAGGAACATAGGAACAGGAGCAGGACATTCAATCAGATCATGGACTTGTATCTTAAGTCCATCCATTCCATATCTTTGCAATTCTCTACCTCAGAGAGCTGTGGAAGCTCAATCACTGAGCATGTTCAAGGTAGAAAATCAACAGATTGCTGGAGACTTATGGCATCAAGGGATATGGGGATAGCACGGAAAGTGGCGTTGAGGTAGATGATTGGTTATGAGCTAATTAAATGGCGGAGCAGGCTCGAAGGGCTGAATGGCCTACTCCTGCTCCTATGTTCCAATGTTCTCCTGCTTTGGTTCCATATCCTTTTCTACCCTTGTCTAGCAAATCTATTGATCTCAGATTTAGATTATTCTTTGAGCCCCATCATCTACTGCTATTTGTGGGAGAGACTCCCACACATCTACTACCTTTTGTGTGAAGAAGTGTTTCCTAATTTCACTCCTGAATGGCCTGGCTCTGATTGTAAGCTTTTGTCCCCTTGTCCCACACTGTCTCACCAGCGGAAAAAGTTTTTCTCTATCTACTCTTGTCAATTCCTTTCCAAATTCTAAAAACCTCAATCAAATCACTCATTAACCTTCTATATTCCAGGGAACACAAGCCGAGTTTATGGAATCGCTCCTCACAATCTAACCCTTGGAGCCCTGGTAACATTTGGGTGAATCTACACTGCACTCCTTCCAAGGTGTGGTGTCCTGTACTGTACACAGTGCTCCAGATATTGTCTAACCAGGGCTTTGTATAGCTGTAGCAAAATCTCCTTTCTTTTATATTCTAGCCTTCTAGTTATAAAGGCTAATATTCTCAAGCCTTTTTGATTATATTTTGTACCTGACTGCTACATTTTAATGATCTGTGTACACGGATCACTGAATCTCATGTTAACTGAGGGATGGCACTAGCGCTGGCACTGACTGCCAGCTCCCTGCCTCCCAGGGCTAGACACCAGTGATGCATGAAGCTGCACATTCTCAGCAGCACAGGCCATGAAACACACTGGGACATCTCTCCCCAATTTCCTTGGGGACCTGCACCCAAGAAGCATTCAGCCACAAGCGCAGTTGTTCCAGTTTCCAAAAATCTTCCTTAAATATTTTCGGTCCTCTATTTCAAGAACTCCTCATTTCTGCCTTTCATAGGATGAACTTGAGCGCATCCAAACTCTGCTGCCCGTATCCGAACTTGCACGGAGTACCATTCACCCGCTATGCTCGCTGACCTACATTCGCTCCCACTCTGGCAACGCATCAATCTTAAAATTCTCATCCGTGTGTTCAAATCCCTCCATGACCCTCACCCCTCCCTAGCTCCGTAACCTTCTCCAGTCCCACAATCCGAGATTTCTGCACTCCTCCAATTCCAGCCTCTTGTGCATCCCGAATTTTAATTGCTCCACATTGGTGGCTGTGGCTTCAGCTGTCCAGGCCCTAGGGCTGGATTTTGTTCTCCTCCGGGTGTGCTATCCTTGTTGGGTGGGTGGGTGGTGATGGGGGGGGCTGAAGTTGGCTCTGTACCTTGATGCCAGTAGGCCCCAGCCCAATCCTCACAGAGGTGGCGGCCCACCCCACCCCTGCTGCTGCAATTTACCTATTCAAATGAATGAAATTAATAAATTTACATGGACGTACCTGCGATCTTGAGGGACCCCCGCAATCTTTGGCACGGTGGCCGGCACTCCTGCACCTTCAGATCCCCGTCCAGGGAAACACGGCACCGCACAAGTGGGGAGGGAGGCAGGAGGTACGTCTGTCAGTGCGGGGGGGTGTGGGGAGGAAACGGTTAAATATATGTAATGGGTGTAGGGGATGGTGGGAAGAGTTGAACCCTAAACTTTGTGCAGTCTTGCGGGGGAAGGTTAGATGTAAAAGGTAAGTGTTTTGGGAGGAAGAACAAATAGTTAATGTAATCGTTATTTGTGGGGGGAGGGGTTGTGGGAAAGGGGCATTAGAAAATTATTTATTTAATTTTGTGGGGTAGGAATTAAAAAATTTAAATTGGGCGGCAAGGCTGGCTACCCTTTAATAATGGCACCAGCTCCTGTGCACAGGCAGCTGACGCCTTTGCCAGGGATGGACAGCCCACCCCCTCCACCGCTCTGAAAATCCAGCCCCTAAGCTCTGGAATTCCCTCCCTAAACCTCACCGCCTCTCTATTTCTCCCTTTCCTCCTTTCAGATGTTCCAAAAACCTGCCTCTTTGACCAAGCTTTTGGTCACCTGTCCCAATATCCCCTTTATTTGGCTCGGTGTCAATTTTTTCTGGTAACACTCTGTGAAGCACTTTGGGTCATTTTACCATGTTAAAGATGCTATATAAATGCAAGTTGTTGTTGTACCCACAGTCACTGGGCTTTGGTGAAACAGGTGTAATTCACCCCGTGTTTACTGGTGCAGTAAAGTTTGTGCAACTGTCACCCAATGTGCACAGGTCACAGATTCTGTGTAGAGAGCATTGAAATGGCTCTCTACTAACCACAACGCACAGTGTAAAAGCCACAGAAAGTCTGTGGGCAGGTGTAAATCCAATAACCAGCGAGCTCTCTTCCTTCGCCACTGACTGCAAAATCTGGGCCCTTGCTCTATGTCTAAAGAATGGAAGACTTGTATTTATATAGCGCCTCTCATGACTTCCGAACGTCCCAAAGCGCTTTACAGCCAATGAAGTACTTCTGAAGTGTAGTCACTGTTGTAATGTAGCTCTACCCTATCGAACCCCTTTCTCATTGTTAAGACCAGTCTCAGGTCATCCCTCAGCCTTTGCTTTTTTCTGATAGCTTTTTGTTGTACTTAGCAAAATATCAATTACCCACTTGATACACTGGATACCTATTGTAGATTAAATGATAGAGACATAATAATATTAACTAGGAAAGCAGTCACACCATCACCTACCACCTTTTCAGAGTCCTCCATCTATCTTAATTAAATATCTAAGAGATCGTCTGCACTCTCATCACTTTCCACAGTTAGTTGTCGGGTCCACCATTTCTTCACATCCGATCCTGAAGAGGCAGCATCTGACATCGGGTTAATTTTGCACATAACGGACCTAATGGCCGTACGACCTCCGAATCGTAGATTCACTGTCGACACGGAGTGGCTGATAGGTTTAGGAGCTGGAAGGCCAATGGAAAAGCTACATAAGCAATTTTATCTTCAATTAAGCCCAAGTCAAACCAAGTTCAAAAACATGGGCCAGTGCAGCAACTTTATAAAATAATTGCAAACTTAATACAAATTACTGATAATAAACACAGAAGTTATGACACAGAAACAGCCCATTCGGCCCAGTTGGTCCATGCTGGTGTTTATGCATCAAATGAGCCTCCTACCACTCTATTCACTTCAGCTCAACCTTTCATATCCTTTCTTTAGGAAGGATGTCAAGGCCTTGGAGAGGGTGCTGAGGGGATTAACATCATGATACTAGGGATGAGGGATTGCCATTATATGGAGAGGCTGGTGTTCTCCTTAGAGCAGAGAAAGTTAAGGGGAGATTTAATAGCTGTTCAAAATTTAAACTATTTCCATTAGCAGAGAGGTCAATAACCAGGGGCATAGATTTAAAGTAATTGGTAGAAGGAGTAATTTTTTTCACCCAGTGGGTGGTAAGGGTCTGGAACTGACTGCCCGAAAGGGTGGTTGAGGCAGAAACCCTTATCGCATGTAAAAACATACTTGGATATGCACTTGAGGTTCCATAATCTACAAGGCTACAGACCAAGAGGTGGAACGTGGGATTAGGCAGGATAGCTCTATTTCTGCCAGCACATACATGATGGGCCGACTGATCTCCTTTTGTGCCATAAATTTCTAAGGCTCGACATAGGGTTTTAATAGAATAAGTAAGGAGAAACTGCTTCTGTTGTCACACCGACACAAAAGTATTGGTAACCAGGACACAGATTTAAGATAATTGGCAAAAGAACCAGAGGAGGAGATGAGGAGAATGTTTTTTTTTTACACAGTGAGTTGTTGTGATCTGGAACGCGCTGCCTGAAAGGGCGGTGGAAGCAGATTCAATAGTAACTTTCAAAAGGGAATCGGAGAAATACTTGAAAAGGTAAATCGCAATGGGGAAAGAGCAAGGGAATGGGACAAATTGGGCAGATCTTTCAAAGAGCCAGACATGATGGGCTGAATGGTCTCCTCCTTTGCTGTAAGATTCTATGATCAGAGAATGGTGTTATTACACAGCAGACAGAAGCCCTGAAGTCAATGGCTACTCACCCCTCGGCTTTGCAGCAGTACCTGCATTTTTACCCCTCAATTCTGGCCGGTGTTGGGCCATGGATTGTGACCCGAATCCAGGTGGGTTCAGGTCATTGGGCAGAGTGCTCTTTGAACCTGCTCTGCCTGACTGTGCCCTGGCAAACAGGCAACGAGGAAATTCAAGCCCAGGTATTTTTGGGGTTTTCTTTTGCCTCTGTCCACATCACAACATCATTATTCAATCGAGAAGGTTCATTGGTAACTAGTTTGCAGACCTGTGTTGATGTCACTCCATGCAGAAATATGAATATTCCTCCTCCTTTTCTTTCCTGTAAGATAATGTAAACTAAGCAAAATAGGAACAGACTGGACATTGGTGGCTCTTCTATTCCCAGTGGGCAGCGAGCCTTTGGAATACTTTGCATGATGGTGCGGCGGCTGCTGACCTTCTATCTCTTCAAGTAGGAGCTGGACTCGTCTTTGAATGGTGCACAGATCGTATTATATAGATGGTGAGTATATTTACAGTAACACTCAGTCTGTGTGATCTCCTGGACTGGTTTTGATCGACTGAGGGGAGGGCTGGTTGGAGAGGGATTTCCCAGGAGTATTTTCTCCCTTATTGCCTGAGTTTTTTCGCCATCCCATGAGACTAACATGGCACTGGGAGGGGGTTTGAGAGGAAAGGTGTGTTAGTTACAATGCTCTGGCCATTGTGGGGAAAGGGCAGACTCGATGGACCGCTAACCTTCCCTGCCGCCAGTGTTCGTTTGCAACGGTCATCTTTTGCTTAATGGAGCAACTAGGTTTCACCATTAATCATGGAAAAAATGACTAGCAACGTGCCACGAATGCAGACTCTCAGCTGTCCCTGTGGTAGGAGATCCTTTGTTCCTGTTAAATGATCATCTTAGTTATTTCTGCAAATTCTTTCAGAGCTGTAGTTATGACAACACAAGACACGACTCTCAAAGTACCTGATGGGAGGCGCCACTGACCAAATTTTCTTTGAGGCTTTCCAATATCGGCAGCGTCTGATCGATAGCCACCCCTGTCCGAATGTGTGGGACTAAGCAGCTGCTGTTGACTACTGGACTGCACAGGAGACAAGAGTGATGATTGTTGACAATCTCATTATTGTTGAGTTAGCAATCACTCTATCATTATCAACAGGAAGAGCAATCAGCGGACAGATGCTCCTTTTCCGGTAATGACTGTGCATGCCACCATAAATCACATTTTATATAATTATACAGCAGGGGAACACTAGTCCAGTGGTTACAATATTAAACTATTAGCCCGGGCGTGGGGAGTTCAAATCCCACTGCGCAAAGTTTAATTTAACCAGTCTGGTCATGTGTGACTGGCCACTAACTACTAAATCGTTCACGAAGGTCCTTCAGGGAATAGAACCTGCCATCCCAATCTGATCAGGCCCATGGTGAGGGAGAGCTTCCGCTACCTTTGTGCGCTAAGACCAAACCAGCACAAAACCACTGGCGTTCACTTTTATGCTGGATCAAGATTCAATTCAAAAGTGGGCAGTAATGGGACAATAAAACAAAAGATGGCCCAGAGGAGCGGGACATGACAAAAATAAAATCCATCATCCCTTTTGCCATTAATCTCTCCTGCCCTGCACCCGATCACAAACCTTCCCCTGTTTGCTCTTCCTCTCCCTCCCCTGTCTCTGTACTTGATTAAAACACGTTAGACTTCTAACTTTTTCCAGTTCTGATGAAAGGTCATCGACCTGAAACAATTAACTCAGTTTCTTTCTCCACAGATGCTGCCTGACCTGCTGAGTATTTCCAGAATTTTCTGTTTTTATTACAGATTTCCAGCATCCGCAGTATTTTCCTTTTCTATTGATTAAACTGTCACTGATTATTACTAACTCTTAAATACATCAAGCAATACTTATTAATGGAGAGATATAAGAAACAGTTATGTCCTATTATGCTGCCTGATTGCACTGGCTCATGGAAATTTTAAGTTTGTGATTATGCAAATTAATTTTGGCAGAAACCTGAAGCTGAACCTTAGCAGTGCAATTTCAAGCGCATATGCTAGGCTCAATTTCCTGATTGCACCCAAAGAGCTTAATTCCCTCGGTAACTAGCAATGGACAATAAGTATTGGCTTGCCAGTGTCACCTCCATCCCAACAGCAAATTTTTAAAAATGCTATTGGTTGTGGTACGTTACAGGTGAAAAGGTTCTCACAGATGCATAGATTGAGGATCATTCATAGTTCTATATTCCTGGATGGCATTAAGCTTTGGAAGAGATGGTTGATTTTCAACACTGTGTAGGAAGGTGCATCAAGGACACACTGAATAGGTGTGGGCAAAGTTTCAATAGGGAGGCATTGCTGGGCAGTAAGGAGCTGGGACCCTCATTTTTCACAGTTGATCACAGGTTTCCTTCGGCTGTGTTGGTTCTGGGTCTGTGGAAGGAGATGGTCTTGACTTACAGATTCTCCTTCATTCTAATGCATTTTCCTGTTTTTATAGATAAGCAGCAGTGTGGCTATGATGTCTTGTGCTTACAAGGTCTGGGGACCCAACCCACATGACAATTCATGTTCCGAAGTTTTTACACCGTTGCACACCACAGATTATTAAATACACAGGGCCTTGTTTTCAAATGTCTCCAAGGCCTCACTCCCCTCCCTATCTCCGTCACCTCCTCCAGCCCTGCAACCCTCCAATTCTGGCCTCTTGTGCATCCCTGATTTTTAATTGCTCTATTTCTGGTGGCCGTGCCTTCAGCTGCCTGGGCCCAAAGCTCTGGAATTCCCTCCCTAAACCTCCCTGCCTCTCCACCTCTCTCTCCTCCTTTCTAAGATGCTCCTTAAAATCTACCTCTTTGACTAGGCTTTTGGGCAACTGTCCTAATATCTCCTTATCTAGCTCGGTGTCAAATTTTATTTGATGATCGCTCCTATGAAGCACCTTGGGACAGTTTATCACTTTAAAAGATGCTATATAAATACAAGTTTTTGCTGTTGCAATGCACTCTGAAAGGCAAGAGGTTTAAGAAATGTATAATGGTCATTGTGAATATGAAAGGCAGAAGGGAATTACCTACCTCAGGTGGAGCTTCACTATCTTGATTGCTGGCGAGCATTTCTTCACTGGCTTGGGTTGTTTCAATGCTGGGAGGTATAAGGAACCTGCTTAGTTCCTGCTGCTGACTCTCTCGCAAACTGTGGATGATGCTGCAGGACTGTTGCTGTTTCTGAAGACACAGGATAACATTTGCTCAGGAAGGTAAAATATCAGGTCTGAAAATACTTACAGGCAAGACAGGCAGTGAATCCATTAGGACAGTAGGCTGTGGGCATAATATTTGATTTTTATGGCCCCCTGGAGAAGAAAAGCTGAGAACGTGGAGTCTCCGCTAAGGGTCCAATGGAAAACTGTGCCCAGAACAAGACCAACACTGTGCCTGTTTGGCTGAGCTGTCACGCAAACTCTTTAGCAGAAGCACGAAGGTGAAATCTCCTGTAAATCAGTGCGATTAAACAGCGTAATCAATCGGAATTGATCTGTGACTGGAGCACAGTCAATGGGGCATCGTAGAGAGGATTGGGATGGCCAGGTCATGAAGCATTCTTTGTCTTTTTAAAGTAATTGATGATTTCTATAGCAGCAGGACAGGACTTGTGGCGGTAAATGACTGCTAGCAGGGTGATTAATGCTGGAGTCGTGTGATCATGGGGAGCCTGTGCACCTGTAAATCTGGGCGCAGTTCATTGAATGAAAGGAATAGGCGAAACTCGCCTGTGTGACCCGGGCGCGTAGCCAGTTTTGTGGGCACAGCTTAGTTCGGGCGAAGGGTCTGTCGAGCGGACTTCAAAGATCTCATGGATACTTGGGGAGGAATGCAGATATGGTTGCAACTTTCTTACGCTCAAAATGCACCAACCTTTTGCATATTTGATTTGATTCCGCCCAGATTAAGCTGTTATCTGGGTGGAAATTACACACAAACACCAGGTTATGATGTTAAAAGCGAAGTTCACTGTAATTGGAACTTCGGCGAGACCACACTTGGAGTAGTGTGTGCAATTCTGATTGCCATATTATAAAAAGGATATAGTGACATTCTTCAGACTACTAGAAAAGATCGGATGTCCACCAAAGCTACTAAGTATCATCACCTCATTCCATGACAATATGAAATGCAAAATTCAGCATAGCGGTGCCTCATCAGACCCCTTTCCTATCCTGAGTGGCATGAAACAGGGCTGTGTTCTCGCACCTACACTGTTTGGGATCTTATTCTCACTGCTGCTCTCACATGCGTTCAAGTCTTCAGAAGAAGGAATTTTCCTCCACACAAGATCAGATGGCAGGTTGTTCAACCTTGCCCATCTTAGAGCGAAGACCAAAGTACGGAAAGTCCTCATCAAGGAACTCCTCTTTGCTGACGATGCTGCTTTAACATCCCACACAGAAGAGTGTCTGCAGAGTCTCATCGACAGGATTGCAGCTGCCTGCAACGAATTTGGCCTAACCATCAGCCTCAAGAAAACAAACATCATGGGACAGGACGTCAGAAATGCTCCATCCATCAATATCGGTGACCACGCTCTGGAAGTGGTTCAAGAGTTCACCTACCTAGGCTCAACTATCACCAGTAACCTGTCTCTCGAAGCAAAAATCAACAAGCGCATGGGAAAGGCGTCCACTGCTATGTCCAGACTGGCCAAGAGAGTGTGGGAAAATGGCGCACTGACACAGTACACAAAAGTCCGAGTGTTTCAAGCCTGTGTCCTCAGTACCTTGCTCTACGGCAGCGAGGTCTGGACAACGTACGTCAGCCAAGAGCGACGTCTCAACTCATTCCATCTTCGCTGGCTCCGGAGAATCCTTGGCATCAGGTGGCAGGACCGTATCTCCAACGCAGAAGTCCTCGAGGCGGCCAACATCCCCAGCTTTTCCACACAACTGAGCCGGCGTCGGTTGAGATGGCTTGGCCATGTGAGCTGCATGGAAGATGGCAGGATCCCCAAGGATGCATTGTACAGCGAGCTCATCTCTGGTATCAGACCCACCGGCCGTCCATGTCTCCGCTTTAAAGACCTCTGCAAACGCGACATGAAGTCCTGTGACATTGATCACATCGTGGGAGTCAGTTGCCACTGATCGGCAGAGCTGGCGGGCAGCCATAAAGGCGGGGCTGAAGAGTGGCGAGTCGAAGAGACTTAGCAGTTGGCAGGAAAAAAGACAGAAGTGCAAGGAGAGAGTCAACTGTGTAATAGCCCCGACAACCAATTTTATCTGCAGTGCCTGTGGAAGAGTCTGTCACTCTAGAATTGGCCTTTATAGCTGCTCCAGGCGCTGCTTCACAAACCACTGACCACCTCTAGGCGTTTACCCATTGTCTCTCGAGACAAGGAGGCCAAAGAAGAAGATAGAGAGACATTGGACAGGGTGTAAAAAAAGATTTACAAGGATGACACCATAACTGCAAGGTTATCAGGAAAGACTGAACAGCTTGGGGCTCTTTTCCCTTGAAAACAGAAGGCTGAGGGATGACCTAATAGAGGTCTTTAAAATGATGAGAGGTTTTAATGGAGTAGACAGAGAGATAGTGTTTGCACTTGTGGTGAAAAGGAAAATGAGAGGCCATCAATATAATATAGTTACCAAAAAATCCAATCGGGAATTCAGAAGAAACTTCTTTACCCAGAGAGTGGGGAGAATGTGGAACTCACTACCACAGGGAGTGGTTGAGGTGAATAGTATCGATACATTTAAGGGATAGTTGGATAAACACATGAGGGAGGGAGGGAGGGAGGAATAAGGGTTTTGTTGATAGAGTTAGATGAGAAAGGATGGGAGAAAGCGCGAGTGGAGCATAAACACCGGCATGGACTAGTTGGGTTGAAAGACCTGTTTTTGTAAATTCTGTGTAATTATATTCCTGTTACCACAGTAGAAGAGGCACAAAAAAGCACCCAATTCTGAAGAAAGAAATAACTGTTTCATTGAGAACAGCTCAATCTTTTTGTGGTACTTTTCTGTCTTATTTTCACATCTTATCAATTGTTCGGCATGACTCATTGTGCTAAAGACACAGCAGCTCTGAGCAATAAAGTCACCCAACCCTGTTAAAATGGCTCAGTTGATAGCACTCTTGTCTGAGTCAGAAGATTGTGGGTCTAGGCTGACACTCCTAGTGCAGTACTGAGGGAGTGCTGCACTGTGTTTTGGATAAGACATTAAACTGAGATCTGTCTGCCTGCCCTCTCAGGTGAATGTAAAAGATCCCATGGCACAATTTTGAAGAGCAGGGGAGTTCTCCCCGGTGTCCTGCCCTGAAAAAGCATCAGTAAAATAAAATAAACAGATTATCTGGTCATTGCTATTTATGGGGGCTTGCTGTGCACAAATTGGCTGTCGTGTATCCTGCATTACAACAGCGGCTGCATTTCAAAAAATACTTAATTGGTTGTAAAGCACTTTGGAACATCCTGAGGAAATAAAGGGCGCTGTATAAATGCAAATCTTTATTTCTTTATACAAATACAGAGGCTGATACTTGAAGCCTGTAAAACCTGCCAACATATAGTCTTCTCTTCTGCTAGGAACTCACTTCTTGAATATCTTGTGACATAGACTGCAAATGCAATGCATACTTTATATTCACAGTGCGGTCCATGATATCAACAGCTTTTTAATTTTATAATTGATGCTATTCAGATAGGGAAAAGAATCGTTGTTTAAAGTGGTGTAAGTGCAAAGGTAAAAAGGATGTTACATTTAGTAAGCATTTAGAAAGTAAAATTGATTTTTCATATTTTTTGCGAGCCATCCAGGTCCCTAAATTACCCATTACAGTCTAAATCCCTAATGCATCGCTGAAACATTACTCACGTCCAATTTGTTGTCTGGATTTTGGAGAGTGAAAGAGGAACACTCACCAAAAGCAGTTATTACTGATTGCTCTGCTCTGATTTTCTATATTGAATTTCCACTGAGCTTCACTCAAACTTTTCTCTATCAGCAAGTTAAAAATTACAGTCCAATTGTCATGGTAGTATCACTGCACAAGGCAATTAATGAAGTAGCTCATGCAGTAAAAGCCATTCTTGCCCCTCTGCTCCTTCACGCTTTAGTCAATTCTGAAAGATGTGACCGTCAAATTATGGAAGCCCCTGTGGCTCCTTTTCAGAAGCTATCCCTGTTTCTTATTCCTTTTACTGACACCCTTCAGCATCAATTGCTGCCTAGATGTGTAGCTTTCATATTATAGAATGGTGCAGCACTTACTTGTGGGAGAGTCCATAAGTACAAGATAGTGACTAATAAATCCAATAGTGAATTCAGGAGAAACTTCTTTACCCAGAGAGTGGTGAGAATGTGGAACTCGCGAGCACAGGGAATGGTTGAGGTGAATAGCAAAAGGAAACCAGACAAGTTCACGAGACGAAAGGGAATAGAAAGATATGCTGAGAGGTTGAGATGAGATAGATGGAATTGGAGGAGACGCGTGTGGAGTATAAACACCAGCACAGACTAGTTGGGCCAAACGGCCTGTTTCTGTGCTGTATATTCCAGGCAATCAGAGGGCATTTGGCCCATCGTGCCTGTGCCAGCTCTTTGAAAAGGCTGTCCCACTTCCCTGCCCTTATTTAAAGGGAGCTTCACTGAGTCATATACATGAATTGATAAGAATTTACAGCACAGGAACATACCATTCGGCCCAATTGGTCCATGCCGATGTTTATGTTCCACATGAGCTTCCTTCCACCCTACCTCATCTCACTCCATCAGCATATCCTGCTATTTCTTTCTTCATGTATTTTCTAGCTTCTCCTTAAATGCATCTATTCATCTCTACCACTCCCTGTGCTTGTTAGTTCCACATTCTCACCACTCTCTGGGTAAAGAAGTTTCTCCTGAATTCCCTGTTGGATTTATTAGTGACTATCTTATATTTATGGTCCCTAATTGTGGTCTCCCCCACAAGAGGAAACATCTTCTCTACATCTACCCTAATTTTGAATTTTAAAGTCCTCTATCAGGCCACCCACTCAACTTTCTCTCTTCTCAAGAAAAGGTGCCCAAGCTGTTCAACCTTTGACGAACATAAAAATTAGGAGCAGGAGTAGGCCACTCGGCCCCTTGAGCCTGCTCTGCCATTCAACAGGATCATGGCTGATCGGATTGTAACCTTGACTCCACATTCCCGCCTACCTCCGCTAATCTTTCACCTCCTTGCTTATCAAGAATCTATCTATTTCTGCCTTAATAATATTCGGACTCTGCTTCGACCACCTCTTGAGGAAAATTCCAAAGACTCACGACCCTCAGAGAAAAAATTTCTCCTCATCTCTGTCTTAAATGGGCGACCCCTTATTTTTAAATAGTGACCCCTAGTTCTAGATTTGCCCACAAGAGGAAACATTCTTTCCACATCCAACCTGTCAAGACACCTCAGGATCTTATATGTTTCAATCAACTCCAGTGGATACAAGCCTAGCCTGTCCAACCTTTCCTCATAAGACAACCCGCTCATTCCAGGTATTAGTCTAGTAAACCTTCTCTGAACTGCTTCCAACACATTTACATCCTTCGTTAAATAAGACCAATACTGTACACAGTACTCCAGATGTGGTCTCACCAATGCCCTGTATAGCTGAAGCATAACCTCCCTACTTTTGTATTCAATTCCCTTCACAATAAATGATAACATTCTATTAGCTTTCCTAATTCCTTGCTGTACCTGCATACTAACCTATTGCAATTCATGCACTAGGACACCCAGACCTCTCTGCATCTCAGAGCTCTGCAATCTCTCACCATTTAGATATGTTTCTTTTTTATTCTTCCTGCCAAAATGGACAATTTCACATTTTCTCCACATTATACTCTATTTGCAACATCTTTGCCCACTCACTTAACCTATCTATATCCCTTTGTAGCCTCCTTATGTCATCTTCACAAGTTACTTTTCTATCTATCTTTGTGTCATCAGCAAATTTAGCAACCATACCTTCAGTCCCTTCATCCAAGTCATTTATAAATTGTAAAGATGTGAGGCCCCAGCACTGATCCCTGCGGCACACCATTCGCTACATCTTGCCAACTAGAAAATCACCCATTTATGCCTACTCTCTGATTCCTGTTAGCTAGCCAAACTTCTATCCATGCCAACATGTTACCCCCTATAACAGGAGCTATTATTTTTCACAATAACCTTTGATGTGGCACCTTAGCAAATGCTTTCTGGAAATATAAGTACAGTACATCCACCGGTTCCCCTTTATCCACAGCACATGTTACTTCTCAAAGAACTCCAATAAATTGTTAAACATGATTTCCCTTTCACAAAACCATATTGACTCTGCTTGATTACCTTGAATTTTTCTAAGTGCCCTGCTATAACGTCTTTAATAATAGCTTCTAACATTTTCCCTGTGACAGATGTTAAACTAACTGGCCTGTAGTTTCCTGCTTTCTGTCTCCCTCCCTTTTTGAATAAAGGAGTTACATTTGCCATTTTCCAATCTAATAGAACCTTCCCCAAATCTAGGGAATTTTGGAAGATTAAAACCAATGCATCAACTATCACACTAGCCACTTCTTTTAACACCCTAGGATGAAATCCCTCAGTACCCTAGGACTTGTCAGCCCGCAGTTCCAACAATTTGCTCAGTACCGCTTCCCTGGTGATTGTAATTTAGAGTTCCCCCTTCCCTTCCATTTCCTGATTTACAGCTATTTCTGGGATGTTACTTGTATCCTCTATAGTGAAGACCAGTGCAAAATACCTGTTCAGTTCATCTGTCATCTCATTATTTTCCATTATTAATTCCCCAGATTCACTTTCTATAGGACCAACGCTCTCTTTGTTAACTCATTTCTGTTTTAAAATATCTATAGAAACTCTTACTTTCTGTTTTAATATTTCTAGCTAGCTTTCTCTTGTACTCTAATCTTTCACTCCTTATTAATTTTTTAGTCATTCTTTGCTGTTTTTTATATTCTGTCAAATCTTCTGACCTGCCTCCCATCTTTGCACAATTATATGCTTTTTCTTTAAGTTTGATACTACCTTTAACTTTTTTAGTTAACCATGGATGGTGGGTCCTCTCCTTGGAATTTTTATTTCTTGTTGAAATGTATCTATTCTGTGTATTCTGAAATATCCCCTTAAATGTCTGCCACTGCATCTCTGTTGACTTATCCCTTAACCTAATTTGACAGTTCACTTTAGCTAGCTCTGCTTTCATGCCCTCATAATTGCCCTTATTTAAGTTTAAAATACTAGTCTTAGACCCATTCTTCTCACCCTCAAACTGAATGTAAAATTCAATCATTTTCGGATAGTTATAACCTCTCAGTTGTGTTATCATCCTTGTAGATCTTTTTCTGCACCTTCACCAGTTCTTCTCTATCCTTTCTGTAATTATGGAGATCAGAATTGTGTACAGTACTCAGAGTGTGGTCTAACCAAGGTTCTATATAAAAAAAAAGTCATTGTCTATTGTACATCAGTTTCCTTCTGCTGACTGAAGCAATTTTTGGGGGGAAATTACTTACTGCTCTAATGCGTTTTAAACATTTCTTCAGCCACATTCGTATCGTTTGTTTTGCCACCTCTTCTTCTATAGTGTATTCAAGTTGTTCTCTTGCGAGCAGTTCTTCGAGCTGAAGGCTTTTTCTGATGTCCACTGATCTGTATGAAAGCATGCTGGCAGGAGAGTAAAGAACCTTGGTTTATTATATATACATGTATATAAATGACTCTTTGCATATTTCAGCCTGAATCTTGTTTTTGCAGCTGTTCATTATTCTACCATTCACCTTCTCCGGATACATGTTTTGTCTCTTTGCTTGTCCTGTTATTACTCCCTTTAGCTCTGCCCCACCAACTCATCATTTAATGTCTCCTGTCTTCCACCCTATCACAGACCTTCCCTTTTGTTCTTTTTCCACCCTCCCCATTTGAACAACTTAAGACCTATTAACATTTCTAACTTTTCCCAGTTCTGATAAAAAGTCATCGTCCAGAAACGTTAACTCGGTTTCCCTCTCCACAGATGCTGCCTGACCTGCTGGGTTTTTCCAGCATTTTCTGCTTTTATTATAGAAAATTTCTTTAGTTGGTTGAAATCATGTTTTATATGGAGCAGAAGCAAGGGCTAAATAATGGAGGACAGGTTGCAAAGACGAGACTTGTATTCCCTCTACTATCGAAGATTAAGGGGTCACCTAATTGATGTGTTAAAGGTTGGTTGGCATCCTTTCATCTACGAAAGATGATGGACATGAAGCAAACAATCCATTTCGGTGGGCTGTCTTCTCTTGGTGCACCTTTGCTGATGGTTGTGAAGGTCAATCCTTGAGAGGCAGGTTCTGCCACAAGTGCTACACGTAAAGCTGCCAAGTGACGCTCTGAGTTATTGTTTTTGACATTGGCACCTGTTGCTAAGCTGCTATGGCAACAGGTCATTGTGGTAGTGCACAGTCCACAGGATGTGTCGCCATTTCCCTCTTTCGCCAGCTAGTGACTCCCGGGTGCGATAATCGCCATTTAGGGCCTTCATGTCATGTTTGCAAGCATCCTTGAAACGGAGCTTTGGGCACACCACTGGTCATCTGGCCACAACTGACTCACCATAAAGTAGGTCCATTGGTATGCGACCATTTTCTGTCCTGCAGGCATGTCCAATCCACCGAAGCTGCCCCGGTTTGATTAGTGCCAACATGCTTGGGAGCTTCTTTTCCTGGTAGCTGTAAGTCACCCTTGTTTCACAGCCATTCAGCAAGGTGCTGAGAACATAGGCCTTATAAACCATCAGCTTGGTCCTAAGGGTCAGCTTGGTGTTATCCCACGCATGTTTTGCAAGTTGGCCTAAGGTGGTAGCTGCTTTCCCTATGCGTGTATCGAGCTCTGCATCAAGGGACAGATTATTTATCACTGTGGACCCAAGCTAGCAGAATTTGCTAACCACTTCCAGTGGGGTGTTTTCTATTATGATTGGTACGGGGATGCGACACTTTGTCCCATGAACACAGTTTTCTTGACGCTTATAGTCAGGGAGAACAAGTTACAGGCATGGGAGGGACAGTCCACAAGTCTTTGCAGCTGAGTTTCCATGTAAGCAACTAGCGCAGCATCATCAGTGTAGAGGAGTTCTCTGATCAGGATGTAATGTGTTTTTGTCTTTGTTTGATAGATTGCCATCTGACCTAGTGTGCAAGTAGACTCCTTCCATATATGCAGGGAAGGTGAAGGAGCCTGGAGAAGAAGATGCCAAACAGATTGGGGGCTAAGACACAATCCTGTTTCATGCCATTCTTTACTCCAAAACTGTTGGAAGTGGAACCATCAAACTGTACAGTGCAGTGCATGTTGTCATGGAAGGAGTGGATGAGACTGAGGAGCTTTGGTGAACAGCCAATTTTTCCCAAAATCTTGTTGAGCCCTGCTCTGCTGATCGTGTTGAATGCTTTAGTGAGATCTACAAAAATAAAATGGTATACTCTGTTCCCTACACTTCTGTTGTAGATGGCGTATGGAGAAGATCCTGTCCACAGTGGATCTGCTGGCATGGAAACCACACTGAGTGTCTTTTAAGTATGACCCTAGCAAAGGCCTTCCCCATGACGCTAAGGATTGAGATGCCCCTGTAGTTGTCTCCTCTGTCACTTTTGTTTTGGTATAGTGTGATGATTTTGGCATCACACATCTCCTGTGGAGCAGAGCCTACTTGTTAAAGATAATTAAAGGATTTGATCGGGTCGATAGAGAGAAACTATTTCCTCTGGTGGGGGGAGTGCAGAACAAGGGGGCAGAACCTTAAAATTAGAGCCAGACCGTTCAGGGGTGATGTCAGGAAGCACTTCTTCACACAAAGAGTCATGGAAATCTGGAACTCTCTCCCACAAAAAGTTGTTAAGGCTGTGGGACGACTGAAAATGTCAAAACTGAGATTGATAGATTTTGGTAGGCAAGATTATTAAGGGTTAAGAAACCAAAGCGGTTAAATGGAGTTAAGATACAGATCAGCCAAGATCTAATTGAATAGCAGAGCAGGCTTGGTGGGGGTGGTGGGGGGTGGGGGGGGGGGGGTGGGTGGGTTTCAATAGTCTCTTCCTGTTCCTAAAATAAATGAAAGGAAGGTGGAAACACAATGTTACAAATGCATTTTAAAATTTAAGGTCCCTAATTTTGGAATACTGGAATTTAATAAGACATGCATTCACAATATGAAGTATCCTCATGCTGTTAATTCATGGCAAATCATAGAATCGTACAGCACTCAAGGAGGCCATTCGGCCCATCACACCTGTGCCTGCTCTGAAAGTTAACCAATTAGATTCGCTCTCCCTGCTCTTTCCCCATAGCACTGAAAATGTTTTAGAGTGCATATAATTCAATTCCCGATCACTCTTTCAGGCAGCACATTCCAGATCACAACAACTTGCTGTGTAAAAACATGTCTCCTTACCTCCCCTCAAGTTCTATTTGCCAGTTACCTCAGTTAGAAACCTGTATTCTCTGGCTATTGATCCTCCCGTCAGGGGAAACAGTTTCTTATTTACTCTATTGAAAACCTTCACAATTTTGAACATCTTGAATAAATTGCCCGAAGGTGAATAATGGGAATAATAAGGTGGACTGCAGTGGTTCAAGAAGGCAGCTCACCACCACCTTCTCAAGGGCAATTAGGAATGGGCAATAAATGCTGGCCTTGCCAATGACGCCCACATCCCATGAATGAATTAAAAAAAAATCTCAGCTTCTTCAGTGTCTCCACTAGTAAAGTTGGATCTCCACATTGTTGTGGTCAAGTGAAATGAAAAGCACATACTGTCAGCTGTTTCTTCTCCTAGATTTAAAATTAGTACTAGGATAATACAATTGCTGGAATATTATTAAATAATATTAAAGATTTTACTGTGCTTTTCACCTCAACTACTCCCTGTGGTACTGAGTTCCACATTCTCCCCGCTCTCTCGGTAAAGAAGTTTCTCCTGAATTCCTGATTGGATTTAGTAGTGACTGTCTTCTATTTATTGACCTGTAGTTCTGGACAACCCCACAAGTCTACGTCTACCCTATCTAACCCTTCCTAATCTTAAAGACCCCTATCAGGTCACCCTTCAGCCTTCTCTTTTCTACAGTGAACAGCCCCCGCCTGTTCAGTCTTTCTAGCTGAAGATATTGAAATTGTTACTGCCAAGACAGTTGAGTCTTAGGAAGAAAGCAAAACTGTTCTGATACCTCAGTACATCATGAAATGTGACATCTCCACCATTGTGCAGCCTTTCCATCTCATAACACATGTGCTTGAAAAGCAGCTTATCCTTCTCCAGGTCAACTTCCAGCCTCCCACGTAGCAGGCGCAGCAAGAACTTCACACGGGAGGTTGGGATTGCTCCCTGGTGTAGAACAACATTTTTGATAAGTTAGCTTGGCTGCTTGTAACTTTGGAAGTGTTGGCTAATGGAATAAAACAAACCCCAGCCTCTTCAGCTAACAATAACAACTTGCATTTACATAGCACCTTTTAATGTATTAAATCAGTGGTTCTGAAAGCGTGGTCCGTGAGGATCCTATAGGTGGTCTGCGGGCTGCTCCAAAATTGAAGTGACTGACGTGCAACGCCACGACCGAGGCCATATCAGAGAACAGATCAGAACCACTCGCATGACGTTACACAACCAGACTGGGTCTCGTGTGCATTGCACCCATTGTCATAAGCACGAGCAACAACAATGTGGTTTTATTAGTAAGATTTATGTTATTGTCACAACATACAACTGTGAGATCAGATTTTCAACACTTGTGGGGCTGAAAACAAAGGAGGAGGAACCGGCTGAACGTGGAGCCCGACGTGAGACTGAAACTCTCCAGCTTGGAACCAGACATCACCTCACTGGTATCTCATCAAAAGGAGTTCCGTTCTTTCCATTAATTCTGATGAGTTTTTTTGCGGAGGTGAGAGAGAGCGGGTAGATTAGGACCGGCAGGTGGTCCATGAGGTCTTTTGTCCTTCCTAAGCGATCCACGGACGAAAATGTTTGAGAACCAGTGTATTAAATTGATTGATTTTTGTTGCGTTAAGGGTATTGAGGGTGATAGAATCAGAGGGGGTTAAGATACAAATCAGCCATGTTCCAATTGAACGGTGGAACAGGCTTGAGGGGCTGAATGGCCTACTCATGTTCCTATGCCACCAACTGAAAAGCTCCTGGTAACAATCTCAGATTCAGCCCCCAAAAGGCCATCTGAACTTGTAGAAAATGAAAGTTGTCTGCGCAATTAGGTTAAAAATTGTAATAGACTTACATTTATATAGCACCTTTTATGACGTCAGGATTGTCGCAAAGCACTTTACAGCCAAGTAATTACTTTCGAAGTGTAGTCACTGTTGTAATGTAGGAAACGTGGCAGCCAATTTGCGCACAGCAAGCTCCCACAAACAGCAATGTAATAATGACTAGATAATCTGTTTTAGTGATGTTGATTGAGGGATAAAGATTGGTTAGGACACCTGGGAGAGCTCCCCAATTCTTTTTCAGGATTGCGCAGTGGAATCTTTTACATCCAGCTTAAGGGGACAGACAAGACCTCAATTTAGCATCACGTCCAAAAGATGGTGCTTTTAACAGTGCGGCACTTCCTCAGAACTGCACGGAGAGGCTCAGCATAGATTTTTGTGCTCAAGTCTCTGGAGTGGGACTTGAAACCACAACCTACTGACAGAGAATCAAGAGTGCTACTCAACTGAGCCATAGTTGACATGGGAGATCTGTGTCACCGTGTAAATAAATGAGGCGATAATTTAGAATGAATTACATCTTCATTGTGACTCTGAAGGCTTCATTGCTTTTCTTTGTACCAGTCCCACTGATTTGTCCAGTGCACATGATGGCTGGTATAACGTTAATAAGACTAAAATATAAAGAAACAGAAATCCAAATCAGATTTCATAAACCCACACAGTGCTGGTTGGGCACCAGAAAGTTAATGGCACTGACTTAATCTGAGGGTTCCAGTACTAACAAACTGCTAAACTTCCACCATCATGGATTATATCACTCAATGGAGTTGGCGTCTTGTGATTGACTTTCTCCCACCGACTGTCTCCTGTGCTGCGGGCGGGGGGGGGGGGGGGGGCGGGGGGGGGGGAGGACTTGGAACATTTTCCTGTGATAATTAAGCAGCATTTTAAATTGTAGAATAATCGGCAACCCAAGGCAAGTGAAGTCTGCCTTAATAGGGCTCATTTATTAAATTCAGTGTACCTTAACGAGGCATCAACTACAGCAGAAATACAGAAGTTTCCTCTTCAGTTAAATTACAAGGAGAGATTACACAGACTAGGGTTGTATTCCCTGGAATTTAGAAGGTTAAGGGTTGATTTTATCAAAGTTTTCAAGATATTAAGTTGAACAGATAGGGTAAAGAGAGACAGAAACTTCCCCCTGGTTGGGAAGGACAGGACTAGGGGACAGAGTCTAAAAATTAGAGGCAGACTTTTCAGGAGTGAAATTAGGAAACACTTCTACACACAAAGGGTGGTAGAAACTTGAAAGTCTCTTCCGCAAATGGCAATTTTAAAACTGAGATTCGATTTTTGTTAACCAAAGGCATTAAGGGATATGGAGCAAAGGAGTTAGGTCACAGATCAGCCACGATCGCACTGAATGGCAAAACAGGATCAAGGGGCTGAATACCCTCCTTCTGTTCTGCATGAAATAAACACAGCGCTTAAGACACTGTAACCGGCAACTCTGAAATTGACATTGATGCAAGTGGTTATTGCTCATCGCTTTTATGGCCGATGTAAGCAACTGCCCATTTTAAATGTGGGTGTTTCAAGTGTGGGGCACACAGCACTAACACTCCTGAGTTCAGAAACAGAGTCACTATTCACTTTTTGTAAATGTGTTTCTCAGGCAAATGGCTCCTGAACACCTGATTCTCATTTATTTTATTTTTTTTATTTAGTGATACAGCACTGAAACAGGCCCTTTGGCCCACCGAGTCTGTGCCGACCAACAACCACCCATTTTATACTAATCCTACATTAATCCCATATTCCCTACCACATCCCCACCATTCTCGTACCACCTACCTACACTAAGGGCAATTTACAATGGCCAATTTACCTATCAACCTGCAAGTCTTTGGCTGTGGGAGGAAACCGGAGCACCCGGCGGAAACCCACGCGGTCACAGGGAGAACTTGCAGTTGGCTGGTCTGCCCAGACTCTGCAATAGCACAAAAAAGCACCCAAAATAGATACCGACAAGGCAGGACCACTCTGCTTTCAGAAACTCTTTCTTGAGCTGGTTGAGGAGTGAGAGGAGGGAAAAAAATAATCTTCACACTCAAACTTAAACAAAGCCAGGATGATTTCATATGTTGTAAATAATTTAACCAACGGTCACCTACCTCCCTTTTGTCATCCACCATGTTCCAAATTATTTGAAAATGTCGAAGATCGTTGTAACTCAGCAGCTGATCCTCTTCAGTTGAATAAAACAATGAGAAATTTTCTACAATGATAGCTGATGGAAAGAAATAAAAAAATGATTAATTATTCAATTTCCTTCAAAGAAAGGATCTTTTTGCAGGACTAAACCTGGGAGATAAGTTTGTTCCTTTATGGCATATAGCCCTACGAGATGCAGTGCAGCAACTTGCCTAGTCTCCTTCGACAGTACCTCCCAAATCTGTGATCTCTTCCACCTAGAAGCCAAGGGCAGCAGATGCGCGGGAACATCACCATCTGCAAGTTCCCCTCCAAGCCACACACTGTCCTGACTTGCAACTATATCGCCGTTCCTTCACTGTCACTGGGTCAAAATCCTGGAACTCCCTTCCTAACAGCCCTGTGGGTGCGCCAACACTACATGGACTGCAGCAGTTCAAGGGCAATCAGGGATGGGCAATAAATGTTGCAAGCAATGCCCATATCCCAGGAATGAATAAAAAACAAAATAAGGGGTTTTTGGCCCCATAAAGGGGTATGCTTAACTCCTCGTTTCCAGTTCTGATGAAGGGGCAGCATTAGAAAGATTAACCTGCTTCCAGATACTGATGGAGCTGCTCTGTATTTCCAGAAGTTTCAGCTTTCCAGGGTAAAAAAGCATTTCATACCAACATGGAGTCATGGAGTCATGGAGTTAGACTGTTGGTCCCATTGATAACTGAGGTCCCAGATGCCCCATTGTGCTGTTATCTACTTGCACATCCAGCAAAATGCAGCATTAAAAAAAAATTCCAGCCTGAAGGTTGAGGGGAGAAAACATCGAACAAACAGGCATCACCGTGAGAAATCCCACTTCCGCAAAGTTCTGGGTCATTACTTTTCCACCAAATTATTTCACCCTGGTTTGAAAGATAAAAGCAGGCCTACTTACCAACAAGCAGATTTAACATTATATATGCAATGATGACATAAAAAGAACAAAAGTACATCAGAGCTCCTGCATAGTTTCCGCAATCCGTCTCCCAGTAATTCTCATCGTCCGGAGTACAGAAAGGTGGCTGAACCTGTACCAGAGATACAAGAGATATCAATGATCTGGAAACAGGGGTTCAAATCCCACCACAGCCACTGGGATATTTTAATTCAGTTAATTAATTAAATAAATTTGGAATAAAAAGTTAGTATCAGGAATGGTGACCATGAAATGACTTGATTGTTGTAAAAAGCAATCCGGTTCATAAATGTCCTTTAGGGAAGGAAATCTGCTGTCCTTACCTGGTCTGGCCTACATGTGACTCCAGACCCACAGCAATGTAGTTGACTTTTAACTGCCCTCTGAAATGGCTCAGCGAGCCACTCAGTTGTGCAATTGTGGGTGGGCAATAAATGCCAGCCTTGCCAGCGACGCCCACATCCTGTGAATGAAAAGAAACCCAAAAGAATTGATAACCCACTAGGAAGAAACCTCTGCTGGGGTTGCCAACCCTCCAGGATTGACTTGTAGTCTCCAGAAACTGCTGCAAGCAAATCCAGGGCAGAAAGATCATGGGGTATTACAAAAACGTGTGTTTCTTCCCCATTTTCTTTCAATGCTTTTCTTTATTAGTTATATAAAAAAAATTTGAGGTGTGAAGTCATGTGATGAAACCTCCAGGAATCCATTCAACCAGAGCTGGCAACCCCTAGATGACAAGCACCACATGTTTTGATGCAATTAGTGAGGTTAGCTTTTTTATACTTGGTGTACTCCTTTGTCCAGGAGGGGTAGACCCAGGGCTGGTGGCAGGATATGAGACAGAAGGCAGCTCACTGCAATGAGAAAACACAAGAACAGGGAGGAGGTCATTCAACTCCTTGAGACTGTTCTGCCAATCAATTAGATCAGGGCTGATCTATTTCTTAACTCCATTGCCCCGCCTTGGTTCCCTCACCCTTAATATCCCTTATCCAACAAAAATCTATCAGTCTCAGTTTTGAAATTTTCAATTAATCCCCAACTTTCTGGGGAGAGTGTTCCACATTTTCACTCCCCTTTGTGTGAGGAAGTGCTTCCTGAAATCACCCCTGAACGGCCTGGCTCTAATTTTAAGGTTCTGACCCCTTGTTCTGGACTCCTCCCACCAGAGGAGATAGTTTCTCTCCATCTACCCTATCAATTCCTTTAATAATCTTCACAAGCTCGATTATCCCTTTATCTTCTCTAACTCTTGTCTACGCAGCCTGTCCTCATCATTAAACCTTTTCAGTCCTGGTATAATTCTGGTAAATCTTCTCTGTTAATCCTCTGAGGCTGGAGCTACTGGGATAGGTCACTAGACGTTGATTGTGGGCAATGGTGTCGCTGTTGGTCCAGTGCCAGCTGCGGGTACTGTACTCACCATGCAGTCATGCATGATCTTATTCCAATCTTCCCCTGTAACAATGCGGAATAGAACTGTGATGGCTTTACCAGCAGAGGAGAAATTTGCATGCCTGCGTGGGAAACAAGAGGATGATTCTTTATAATTAGCGAGACAGTGATGAACTGAGAAATAGATCACCTCTAGCAATCAATCTCTAAAACCGTGAAAGTAGTCAACACACAACCTACCAATTTAAACAGTTAACTCGTGTCATTTCCTTGTATAAAATATAAAATAATTCTTTTTCAGTGAAAAAGTATTCCTTGCACACCATATCTCCATCATTACTACTGTAAATACTGCCTTACTATTTGGTTAACCACTAACCAGTATATGCATCATACATTGCCTAGTATGAACTATAAATATATCTAGAAACTGCACAATTACTGGAAACATCAGACCAATATACAAATAAATTACTCTGGCTGTAATGGAAGGTAAAAAGGGACAGGGTGTAAAATGGACGGCTAATCTTCTTCCTGTCAATTTCTCGCCTCTGAGTCACAAGGTTGTGGATTCAAGTCCCACTCCAGAGACTTGAGCACAAAATCAAGGCTGACTGAAGTACTGAGGGAGTGCTGCACTGTCAGAGGTGCCGTCTTTCAGATGAGATGTTAAACTGCGGCTTCATCCGCCCTCTCAGGTGGATATAAAAGATCCCGTGGCACTATTTCGAAGAAGGGTAGGGGAGTTCTCCCTGGTTTCCTGGTCAATATTTATCCCTCAACCAACATCACAAAAACAGATAATCTGGTCATTATCATGTTGCTGTTCATGGGAGCTTGCTGTGCACAATTGGCGGCTGCATTTCCTACAACAGTGACTACACTCAAAGTACTTTATTGCCTGTAAAGCGCATTGAGATGTCCTGAGGTCGTGAAAGGCGCTATATAAATGCATGTCTTAATTGTTCTACTGCACGAGGACCAGGAGTCTTGGTCATCTGCTTCTCTACCGCTTAGAAGAAAATCACCACACAAACATTGACAGCACTGGCTCATTTCAGGCAGCCACTGCTGATCTCTGAGATTTGGGCCAGGCTGCAGTAGATGCACACATTTGACAGGTGATCGATGCCCTTCTCGGAATAGCTGGAGGCATTCATCGCCTTTGTCCCTATTGTGAGGCAGCATGAGATGTTAACAACAACAACTTGCATTTATATAGCGCTATTAATGTGGTAAAACATCCCAAGGTGTTTCACAGAAGCGTTATCAAACAAAATTTGACAAGGAGCCAGATAAGGTGATAATAGGGCAGGTGACCAAAAGCTTGGTCAAAGAGATAAGTTTTAAGGAGCATTAGGAGCAGAGAGGTTTAGGGAGGGATTCCAGAGCTTGGGGCCCAGGCAGCTAAAGGCATGTCCGCCAATGGTGGAGGAATGAAAATTGGGGAGATGCACAAGAGGCCAGAATTGAGGAAGTGCAGGGATTCTGGAGGGTTGTGGGGCTGGGGGAGGTTGCAGAGATAGGGAGAGGCGAGGCTATGGAGGGATTTGAAAACAATTTTAAGATTGAAGCGTTGCTTAACCAGGAGCCAATGTAGGTCAGGCAGCAGAGGGGTGATGGGTGGACGAGACTTGGCTTTTATTCCAGCGACGGGTTGGAAGGTGTGACGAGACCCCGCCTTCGCTCTCCATTGGACCCCAATTGCTATTTCATGGTGGGTAGGCAATTAACTGCTTGTTGTTGGAGACGCCATCCATTTAGGGGACAAGTTCCCGCCTCCAGAGCTGCCAGCCAATAAGAAGATCAGGAGCGGTGTCCGGTACTGCAGGAGGCCGTGCAGAGAAGACCCCGGGAGAGTTAAGTGGGGTCTGGGTCACCGGGGCCATTCAGGCAGGTACTGGCAACGGGGTCGGTGGGGGTGGAGGGGGAACGGGCGGGTGGTGGTGTTAGTGAGGGTGTGGGGGTGTCTTCCCACAGGGCCAGCCATCACAGCCAGGGGTGTCCTGGATTGTTCCCAAGGGAGGGATTCTCCCCCCCCCACCACACACTGATCCCACTAGAAGGCTGCCATCTCCCCACAATGGCAGGCCCCTCCGCCTTCAACAAAATTGTAAAGGAGGCGGGAAGAGGTCCTTAAGTGACCATTGATTGGCCACTTAAGGGCATCAATTGGTCTGGGGTGGGAAGGCTGGCCTCAATCTTCTCTAACCTGAATTAAATGGCAGGGGGCCCGGGAACGGGACCCCCTGCCTTTTTGTTTGTCCCCCACCTCCATGCCGACCTCCGAAGGCAGAACAAAATCCTGCCCTTGGTGTGAGTTAGTACATGGGCAGCAGGGTTTTGAATGAGCTGCAGCTTATGGAAGGTGCAAGATAATGTCCAGTTTAATGGGGTTAAGAAGCAGAATACCTCTTCGGCTCTCTCCCTGTGAAGCACACGCTCAAGTAATTATCATTTCTACAGACTGAAGAGACATGTCTCAAAGCATTTCAGGGTGCCACTGGGGGAATAAAATTACAAACCTGTTGATGTTCTCCCCGTATTTGACAGTTCCAAACAAAACAACTCCAGCAAAAGCGTAACAGATAAGCAGTAGGAACATCCCCACTATAATAAAAAAACTCTTGTACATACTGACAACCACAGTCAGCAGCAACATCTTCAGTGTCACCTGGAACCAGAAAGCAAAGGAATTCCACTTCACTTGACTGCATTCAAACACTAAAAGTAATAGCAGGGAATCCAAACTACTTGTAAACATAGATTTGTCAAAGTTTCTACTTTAAAAAAAAGGCTCCAGAACTTCAAACTCTACACTTTTTGCAAGTCATTTTATGAGCAATAGTCTTAGCAATGTAAATGCCATGTTACCCAACTCAATGAATGTATTAAATGAAGTTCTGATGAAAGGTCACAGACCTGAGAAGTTAACTCTTTCTCTCTCCACAGATGCTGCCTGGCCTGCTGAGTGTTTCCAGCACTTTCTGTTTGTATTAAATGCAGTATCAGCCTCAACAAAATGGAAAACCTCCAACTGACAGATGGCACTTTAAAGGTAAATCCAATGTTTTACTTTTTTTTTTACTCTGCGATGACCTAAACTTCTTTAAAAAATGGACCTGAAGTGGGAATGGCTCAACTCCTTGAAGTGATCAGATCTCTGCACCGTCTGGTCACCAGTAACGATGGACACATCAACCCACACAGTGACATCTCGTTGTGGGCGGTCGAGGGAAACGAGAACCACATCAAAGCAAATAAAAACACAAATGAATGCAATGAATGGACGTAAAGCATGTTACAGCATTATTCATTCCACACAAGACAACAGGAACATGATACACAGCGTGTGTTTATAGCACACATAAATGAAGGCATGCAGCTGCACATTTATTTGACTGCAATCACCAAATGCAGCACTTGCTCTGTAGAATACGTTGCTGTTAATTTAGCTTGCGTACTCACGTGCTTTCCACAAATGGAAAAGAACCTGAACACAATTACACAGGCTCCCATCATGTACGTGTATTCATTCTGTAAATTAACAATAAATACATTGAACATGCAAACTTTTACAGACTTATTGAGCCTGCAGCACAGAAACAGGCCATTCGGCCCAACTGATCTATTCTGGTGTTTATGCTCCACACAAGCCTCCTCCCATCCTAATTCATCTCACCCTATCAGCATAAACTTCTATTTCTTTCTCTCTCAATGTGCTTGTCTAGCTTCCCCTTAAATGCTTCCATGTTATTCACCTCAACCACTCCCTGTGGTAGCGAGTTCCACATTCTCACCACTCTCTGGGTAACGATGTTTCTCCTGAATTCCTTATTGGATTTATTAGTGACTATCTTATAGTTATGGCCCCAAGTTTTGGATTCCCTACAACGAGAAACATTTTCACCATGTCTACCCTATCAAAACCTTTCATTATCTTAATCTCTTAAAAGTTCATTTCCTTTAGTGCCCTCTAATTCACAATTCCTTTCATAAATAAAGTACTTGGGCTTCTTTCAATCTCATCAGTAATATCTGAATAATAGTGCAGGGTTAAGTTAGAGGACAAGTTGCATTGACTAGGTTTGTATTCCCTCTGCTGTATGATTGCCTTTAAGAGTGATATCCCTTTAAGATCTTAGTATGCTAATGAGCTAAGTACCAGGACATATTCATGTGACTCAAAACCAGAGTCACTCTGCAACTGTAACAGGAATGTTCTGTAAATAGTTTGCTCTGTACTGTATACACTTGTTTAGCTGTAATAAACATATAGAGAGGGAGAAAGAAATAGAAGGATATGCTGGTAGGTTGGCATGAAGTAGGGTGGGAGGAGGCTCAAGTGGAGCTCATACATTGGCACAGACCAGTTAGGCCAAATGGCCTGCTTCTGTGCTGTAAAATTGACGTACCAGTGAGGAGCTTGGTGACACAGGGGTGTCATCACATCACGGATTGCAGCTATGTTTAAAAACATTGGCAGGAAACCGTATTCAGGCCTCCCTGCAATAGCTGCCAAAATGGGAATCTGCAAAAGAGGCTGTTTCAGGGATCCGGCTGGTCCTAATCTCTGTCAGTAAATGACACTACTCCTTTGATTTTACATATTAAAATGGGCATCAGTGAATTGTTGGACTACTTACAAGTAAAGCAAAGTGTAACACGACCCATATTACACCAAGTGATGTCACTAATAGATCATAACGGTTCCGCCTACTTTGCCAGAAACCAGATGGTGACATGGCAGTGATCTTCATAGTTACCTGAAAGAAACAGAAACATCACCTTGTTCAAACACAGAGATACATTAAGGTCAAATATTCAGCTCAGAAACCTCTTTACAAAGCTTACATCAAATGTTACAGCACAGAAACGGGCCATTCAGCCCATCTCGTCCATGCTGGTGTTTATGCTCCACATGAGCCTCCTCCTACCCCCTCTTCATCTCATCCTATCAACATATCTTTGCATCCCTTTCTCCCTCATGTGTTTATCTAGCTTCCCTTTAATTGTATCTATGCTATCCACCTCAACCACTTCCTGTGGTAGTGAGTTCCATATTCTCACCACTCTCTGGGTAAAGATGTTTCTCCTGAATTCCCTGTTGGATTTATTAGTGACTACCCTATATTTATGGCCCCTGATTTTAGACTCTCCCACAAGTGGATTAAAAACACCCATCAATGAATAAAGAAATAATGCTAATGCATTGGATTTTCGCCACTTGACAAGTATGTGAAGCTACAGTGCGCATTTGGAATAATAGAATGGTCTATGAGCTCTATTTGTTCATTGTTAGGCAGATCTGAACCATACTTTAGTGAGAGCTCTGGTCATGCATGGGACATTTGAACTGATCCCTGTTGGAGTGCAAGAGTTATGCAGAGGATAAGAAATTAAATTAAATGAGTTTACTGGGAGGCAGATCTTTATTGACTTTAATTAGGATCAATCAATATCGAAAGACATGTTTTGAATACTGAGAGTTTACAAGTCCTGATGAATTTGATAGCGTACAGGGCTATGTTAATTTATTCCTTTACATCAGTCAGTGTAATAAATAGCTAGACTTTTCAAATTGTGTGATGAGAATCTGCCATCTATCATTGTCTGAGTGTCTGTCTTCAAGAAAATTGCAATGGAAAGTGGTGTAAAATTTCTGCTTCTTGTGGTTGCGATAAGGTGTAATAGCTTTTATCTCTCATTTATGACATAATCTCAGTTCTTCTAATGGATTATCTTGCTACCCTGCAGGGTGTATTTGCTGCAATTTGTAGTGAAATGTGATTGCTCATCATTTTTCCTCTTTTTTTGCTGTGTCATCTTCAATATAAACTATATTGTGCTCTCCAATAATTTCCACTCTGAAAACAATGGCTCGGATTTTGCAGTGGTAATGATGGTGAAACTGTCAGCATTCATCGTCATTACTTCACGGGAACTGACAGCAACTTGTGGAGTCTGCACATGTGCAGGAAAACGCAGGGACAAGCATCTTTGATTCACCGCTGACCGCAAAATCTGGGCCATTAAGTGAGGTTTGATCATAAATTGTATATCACAATCCAGATTAAAATAACTCGCTGCTTGTGCACTGCAAGTTGGAACCTTGCCTCCCAGTAGCACATACTGGAAATTTGGGGGGGGAGAGGGTGTGTGGGGGGTGGTGGTCGGTGGTGGTGTTGAACACCATTTTCAAACCGTTCATTAAATGGTTGGAAAATCTTGCACAGTATCCTTCTAAATTTCCAAAATGTACTTCCACAGAAACTCCTCCACTGGAAGTTTGGTCAGTAAAGGTACCACATATATGCATAAATTAAACATTGCAACAGTTTGAAAACTGCCCTGAGCTTAATATTTTTCAATTATTTTACATATTTAATTCGAATTTTCTCATGCTTTGGGCCATTTTCCCTTAAAAAGGTTTCAGTAAAGATACTGAACCTATTCTCCTGGTTTCAATTACCTATGCCCTGTGTGTGAATGGTTAGAAAACGATCTCCCATCGAAGACACTTTAGTGCCCATTTTATCACCCGAAAACTGGGCATTGCTCCACCCAATTTCTAGTGTGGTGCCAAAAGTTAATGAGTTCCTTTAGTCTCATTACTCTACCAACATTTTCTTTCAAATTCAGCCAAGAATGCCAAGTAATTATGAAATGCAGAGCTCATTAACAATTTGACCTTTAATTCTCAAGAGTTCATTAGTAAATAATAGATTGCAGGCTCCGTGTTTCCCTAGAAACTAGAACACATCCAACAGATAATCAAAGCTAGTCAAGAGTAGGTAACATTTTGGAAACTAGTTGTTAACTGCTCTTATGCCAAAAGTCATGTACAATCTACTAATGAACAGTCAACCAACTGGATTTCTATCGTGCTGGTGAAAGATCCTACACTCTTAGCTTTCAAACAATATTCAGCTTTACAGAATGATACTTGGAATACAAGAATTTAATTATATGAGGACAGGTTGCATAGACCAGGCTTGTATTCCCTTGAGGAGAGAAAATTAAGTGGTGATCTAACTGAAGCATTTAGGATAATTAAATGATTAGACATGGTAGATGTAGAGAAACTATTTCCTCTGGTGGAAGAGCCCAGAAGAAGGGGACAGAACCTTAAAATTAGAGCCAGGCTGTTCAGGGGTGATGTCAGGAAGCACTTCTTCACACAAAGGGGAGTGGAAATCTGGAACTCTCACCCCCAGAAAGCTGTCGAGTCTGAGAGTCAACTGAAAATTGCAGAAGTGAGATTGAGGGAGATTAGCTACGATCTTATTGAATGGCGGAGCAGTTTTGAGGGGCTGAATAGCCTATTCCTGCTCCTATTTCTTATGTTCAAAGTGTATTATAACCACTGAAGAATTTTTGAAATGTAGTCACTGTTGTAATATAGGGAAATGAAGCAGCCAATGTGCACACAGCAAACACCCACAATTAACATTGAGATGGATAAAATAAAAATCCTCCTGACAAAAGGTCATTGACTTGAAACATTAACACTGTTTCTCTCACCACAGATACTGCCCGAGTTGCTGAGCATTTCTTTTTATTACAGACTTCCAGGTTTTGCTTTTGATTTAATGTGATAAAAGATCAGATAATCTGTTTTCATTGATGTCGATTGAGGGATAAATATTAATTCAAGATAGAGGAGAACTCTCCTGCATTTTTTTTGAAATAGTGGGCTGGGATTTAATTGAGCTCCATGCCAGGTGGGGTGGGCAGGTGGTGCTGGAAGATTGTTCCGGCAGTGGCCTGCCGTGGAGACAGACGCTGGGAGGGCTGGGCCTGATCTTCCCGATGGTGACGAGGCTCCGTAGAGGCCCACCCCCCCCCCCGGTTGCTGAGTGCTGGGACCGGATTAACATATTTAAATTCATGAAATGAATACATTTAAATAAAATCAACAGCGATCTTATCTTCGGGCCACGATCATTTGAGTGGCGGCTGGCACTTATGTGCCTTCACTTTCCCGTCCAGGAAAAGCAGGCGCTACCATGGTGGGGGAGGGGGGAATCTTATGATTTTTAGTGCAGTGGGTGGGAGGGTGGGGGGAGAATGGTCTCTAATGCAAATTACTAGTGTATGGAAGGGTGAAAAGGGATGACCTCTGTAGTTTGATTGGTTTGTGGGGGGGGGGGGGGGGGGAACAAAGGTGAAGTGTTGACGGTAAGTGTTTTTGGGGGGGCAGGGCAAATGTTGAATTTAATTCTTATGGGGGAGGAAGGGGTGATAGATTTATTTCCGGTACATTGGAGGGGGGGGGGGGGGGGGTAGCCCTTTAAAAATGTAAACGGCCCGGCAGGGCAGGCTGCCCTTTAAAAATGTGCACAGGCAACTGACGCCACTGTCGGCATCGGAGAGCCCGCCCCCTCCATGTGACCAGCTCATTATCCTAGGACGCCACTTGGAAGATCGTGGCAGCGTGGGGGCGCGTGGCTCGCAAGTGCAGGCTGTCATTTTTTCTGCCCGCCACTGCTCCCTATGGCGGGAGTGGAAAATTCAGCCCGTGGTGTGGGTTCTTTTACGTCCACCTGAGAAGGCAGATGGGGCCTCAGTTTAACGTCTCATCCAAAAGATTGATGGCATCTTCAGTGGGATAGAGAGATGACGTTTGCTGTCAAAATTATTTTTTCCCCCCCATGATTCCACAGAAGAGAATGTAAACATATACTGAAGCTCAGTTCCAGAAATATGCTTTTTTCATATTTAAACTATATATTCCAATTACGTTTACTGTAACTGCAATATTGTTACTCAACGTTGATGCTACTTTTTACAGTTAAATGGATTTTACACCCAACACCGAATTGATCAATGCTACATGATGCAAAGTCAGTGCTCTTAAGACTGAAGATACATTGCATTTACAGTTGGGGTGTTAACTGTATATTAATTGTGTTTAATTGTATGCAGGAGGTGGGTATTAACTGGGGATTCACTTGTGCTCCTATGAATATGAACAGACTGAAATTGAGGTAGTTGGGTGAGAAGGAGCATGTTTGTAATGTGTATCTCTGTAAATAAAAGCCTATAAAAAGTGGTCAAAGATTGGCTCCAGTTCTATCCTTCACCACCTGACTTTCTGGAATAGAATATGGGGACAACAGTTACACCTTCTATGTTGGTACCAATGTCACATGTGAAGGAATGGAAACATAGGCAAATTATTGGAGGGGACTGGGTGCCTGTGAAAGTGACACCCTTGCACAAGTCTCTCTTTTCGGGAAGGACAACAACATCAACAGGAGGAGAATGGGAAATAGATTTCCAAGGTATGTCCTTCAGCAAAACTGAATATAGAGAGAAAACCTATAAAAAAAAAGTAATTTAAAAAGAAAAAATAGAACTTGGGGTCACATCTCGAGGAAAGTTATTGTATTTACTCCTAGATGACTTCACTTCTTAAAAGTAATTTCATACTGCAGTTGCCGGTTGTTCTCATCATGACATTGTGTTATTCCCAGTGCACACATCTATGTGTGCAGCATTGAAAACCATCAGTAGAGGTAATAAGTTCAATCTATTTACAAATGAATTAAGAAATTCCACTGCACATCTGTGAGGTTTTCATCTAAACTAAATAGGGCTACATCATTTATTTTTACATGTGGCTCCTCCACTGTAGCCATTGCATCAGTTAAAAAGAAAAGGTCTTGTCAGTAAAAATGACCTTATTCATCAGTAAAAATAAGTTTCAACAGTGGCTGACAACCGAGAATATATAATAATGAAAACTGGTATTACCCGAGCCAAACATTTAGCAGAGAGGGAGAAAGGAAAATACTAAAAATGTTACCTCAAGGACAAAAATAAAGGTGAAGATGACTGACATTGTTGCCAGAGGAACTGTAACTGGATTGTCAACGTCCCACTGTAACACAGAAAGAAATCAAATTCTTAGTCGTGTATTTATTTACAGGCACTGAATGAAGGCAGCACTTTATTTTCAAGAAAATTACTTATCCATTGTGTGTGAATTATATTTTTATAACCCCTTTCATGACCTCAAGATGTCCCAAAGCTTTTTACAGCCAATTAAGTACTTTTGAAGTGTTGTCACTGTTGTAATGTAGGAAACATAGCAGCCAATATGCACACAGCAAGATCCCATAATGACCAGACAATCTGTTTATTTATTTAAAAAAAAAATTTGTTCATGGGATGTGGTCGTTGCTGGCAAGACCGGCATTTGTTGCCCATCCTTAATCGCCCCTTGTAAAGGTGCTGGTGAGCTGCCTTCTTGAACAGCTGCAGTCTGGGTGGTGTAGGTGCTCCCACAGTGCTAATAGGGAGGGAAATCCAGGATTCTGACCCAGCAACAATGAAGGAATGGCAATATATTTCCAAGTCAGGATTGTGGGTGACTTGGAGGAAACATGCCACTGGTGGGGTTCACTTGTGCGCGATGTTGGTTGAGGGATAAATATGGTGCACAGTACTGCACAGGGAGTGCCAGACTAGATTTTGTGCTCAAGTCTCTGGAGTGGGACTCAAACCCACAACCTTCTGATTCGGAGGAGAGAGTGCTACCCACTGAGCCACTGCTGACACCAAACATTAGCTGACCTGGCTAGGAGAACACAAACGGATGGAACATTGTTTGGCTCTTTGTTTGGTATTTTACGAGTTTGGATGATGTACTCTAGCAGCTCAAGCACCTGTAGGTACATGAAAGAAGTGACTCAAAGCTCACAGGATCATTGCTTCATAACACATATCATTTTGCAACAAGAGTAACAACCTCCCATTAATGCAAAAATCACTAATTCCTGTCCATAATGTAAAGTACCTTCAATGAAAGCAGCACAGACTGGGCAAGGACTAGGACTGCAATGGTCCTCTTGAAGAATGGGTGCTGGGTTATATCGTACATTTTAGCTCTGAAGCCACCATTGTCTGGAAAACAAAACACAATAAAAGGAAAGTTGCTTCAATATACAGCACAAAAACAGGCCCAAACCATCCATGCCAGCTCAAGCTTCTTCCCGCCCCACTTCACCTTACCCTATCAGCAGAACCTTTTATTCCTTTCTCCCCAATGTGTTTATCACGCATTCCCCTTAAATGTATCGATACTATTCACCTGAACCACTCCCGGTGGTTGCGAGTTCCACATTCTCAACACACTCTGGGTAAAGAAGTTTTTTCTGAATTCCCTATTGGATTTCTTGGTGACTACTTTATATTGATGTCCTCTCGTTTTACTCTTCCCCACAAGTGGAAGCACTCTGTGTCGACTCTAACAAAATCTTCCATGATTTTAAAGAACCTATTAGGTTCTCCCTGCCCCCGGACCTCCTCTTTGCAAGAGAAAAGAGACCCAGAATGTCATCATTCCATGACAGGAAGAGCCTCAGTTCTGGTATCATCCTTGTAAATCTTTATTGTACCCTCTCCAGTGCCTTCATATCATTTTTACACTATGGACACCAAAGTTATCAAACGCAAGCTTTTAATTTAAGGAATGAGTCCAAGCCCCTCATTTCACACTGGGGTGGAACTTCCCCAGTTTTACATCTTTTTAAAAAAATTATAATGTATTTGTTGAAAATGATTCACCTGCAAAGGTAATCCAAATTCTGAAGAATGTAAGATTTACTGGTTAGAAAAAAACCCAGAAGAGACTAGATTGTATGATCTAATCTGCATACAGAACATAAACTTGAGCTCCAAAATTGTTTAATTGGCAGATTAAGTCTCAATCCATTACCGACAGAAACCAACAAAACTTGCATAGATTTCTCAGCTTTCTTCAAAAAAGGACATAATTTAAACTCCCACTGCTACAAATTTTTGATCATCTTGTATTCAAATCATCAGATTCTTTAAATCTTATTGTATTTCAAGAGTTTCATTTGTTTAATTACCACCAAATTTCCATTTCATAACCATTAGCATTCATACAGCACCTTGAAAGTCAAAAACATCCCAAGGTACATCGCAGAGGAGGAAGAAAAATATCGTAAACAAAAGAGGGTTTTGCTCATTGTTTGTCTAGCCACTTGTGAAAGTTAGGGGCGTGACTGAAAGCTGGATTGAAGATAAGGGACTACTCTTTGACTAATTTATGAAGTTAAAAATTCTCCCGTGCAAATTTAGAAAGAGGATGTGAAGATGCTGCAATCTGAAATGTTTTCTCAATGAGACCAAAGGGAATTGTTTCATCTTTATGCTGTTTTCTGGTTCCCAGATGTTGGAAAGAATCTCACCTTAAACTTGGAAAAGGCTGGAGTCAGTCTTGTTTATTTCAGCACCAGGCTGTGTCCTATAGAACCTGATTCCACTGGTCCTTGTGTTACATATAACATGACACCTCAGTGCAGCCATGAATGTGCACCCCCCCCCCCCACTGGAACACCTAAACATAACAACTAGTTCCTAGCTAATTAGTTTCTAATACTTTACAGATATCTAACAATATATACGTATAGAAAAGGAATCTACCAGGTCGAGCTGCAAGGTGAAGAGGTTGGGCAATCTTTAGTCGACTTTTCAAATCCTCCCACCTCCTCTGGTCCACAGTCAGTAAGGCTGTGCCCTAGAAAATCAGGACAAGAACATTAATTCACTGATCAGTTCACTTCATTTTGAAATTCATTTTTCAGCCTAATTAAGAAGATTAATTGGATCACTTCACGTAATATATCTTTTCCAGTCAACACATACAATAACTTTTGATTTTAGTTCAACAATCAAATCTGTGATGTTTACTGTAAAATAACTATAAAAATCCGATGAAATTATTGAGGGGTATGATAGAGTTTGAAAAGCTACACATCTTTTTTCATTACATTACATAAATCGTCAGAATGACAGCAATAACTTTGACATTTAATTATGGAAAACACAGGGAGCTAAGAGATCAAATTGTGCCACAGGTTTAACAAAACAGAATGGAATCAGTTCTTTTTCATGCATTTAGATCTAGTTTGGAAACAGCATTGGATGAGCACAGTAAGGGGTTTCTTTAATAGTGGTGACTAACCCCTACCTTATTTTCATTGAAATTAGCGATGACAACTCCAACAAAAAGAGTCAATCCAATCATGCAGCCGAGGAACACAAAGACATGGATGTAGATGCCGTGAATCTGTGGGGGAGAGAGTTTGGAGTTAGACACAGTGACATGGATTTTGTGTTCACAATAACAGTGAGGATATCAGCACTCAACTTTGTTAAGGAGTAAATCCAACAGCGATTTCCAGCATTCGCATGTGTGCAGTTAAATACGGAAATCAGGAAGTTGCTGTTTAGGTTGCTCTGCTTCTCACAAGCTTCGCTAAGTGGTGCTTCATCAATAGGCTCAGAATTAAAACACACGAAGAGTGTGAATTCATCCAGTAATTACGCCAAAAGGTTTGGGCTGGTGCATTCAGGTGTAAGTGAATTTCTAACAGCGTGATAAGTCTTAATTACTGCCAAACAACCTCTCTGACCCTGCAAATGTAATTTTACAAGTATGAAGTCTCATTCCATCTGAACGTAATTATTGTTGGAGATTTGAAATTTAAAAAAAAACTTTTTCTATTTTCTTTCTCAATCCAATCTTTCTTTGCCTCTCTTTATTTCATTTTCAGTACCTGATTTTACAATGAGTTAAATATTCTAATTTATACTTCCTGGTTTACATTCTGCATGTCTTGATTGTTTGAAGAGCTTTGATGTTGCTTGCCCTCCTCACACATGCCACAAATCCCCTGTAGATGGCGATGCATTGAAAAGGAGCTCTACATATTGTAAGTTGCCACTCAAAGGTTCACAAAGAATCTGTGGGCAGCTGTTAATGTAATGAATGGCTAGCGTTGTTACTTTGCTGCTGACTGCAAAATCTGGGCTAGTGGACATAAGAAATAGGAGCAGGAGTAGGCAATTCGGCCCCTCAAGTCTACTTCGCCATTCAATAAGATCATGGCTGATCTTCAGACTTAACTCCACTTTCCTGCACCATCATATCCCAATTCCAAAGATTCACATCCCTCTGAGTGAAGAAATTCCTCCTCATCTCAGTGTTAAATGGCTGACCCTTTACCCTGAGGCGATGCACCCTAGTTCTGAACTCTCCAGCCAGGGAAAACATCCTCTCAGCATCTACCCTGTCAAACCCCCTCAAAATCTTATATGTTTCAATGAGATCAACTCTCATTCTTCTGAACTCCAGTGAGTATAGGCCTAGTTTACTCAATTTCTCATCGTAAGACAACCCTCTCATCCCAAGAATCAATCTAGTGAACCTGTGGTGCACCATCTCCAAGGCAAGTATATCCTTCCTTAGATAAGGCGACCAAAACGGTGCACAATTCTCCAGGTGTGATCTCACCAAAGCCCTGTACAACTGTAACAAGACTTCCTTATTCTTGTACTCTAACTCCTTTGCAATAAAGGTCAACATGCTATTTTCCTTCCTTATTAACATAATTGTTCCAAGCTGTTAGAAATATATGATGCAAATGTTCTTACCGGGCCCACTCGATGAATGATGACGTCCCTGACTTCCACCCAGCCTTTCAACGACAGCACTTCAAACAAGGCCAGCAACGCACTGCCAACATTGTCAAAATTGAAATTTCGAGGATTGGCCCTGGAAAACAGAAAACCATCCTTTTTGTAATTTCCACAATCAAATTATAAATAAATTCTCCAGGGTCTCTAGACAACAAGAAGAACAACTTGCATTGATGTGACGCCCTTAACATAAAATAAATCCTAAGCCACCTCACAGGAGCCTGATGGGTGAATGACACTTGGTGTGAATTGGAACACAGGCAGCAGAGTTTTGGATCAGCTCTGGTTTATTGAGGGTGGAAGATGAGAGACTGGCCAGCAGACCATTGGGATAGACGAGTCTGGATATTTCAATGCTAACTATGGCTTTCAAGTTATTATAAGATCACAACAACAACTTGCATTTATATAGCGCCTTTACTATAATAAAACATCCAAAGGTGCTTCTCTCTCTCTTTCTGTAGCATATCACTATGGGGCAAGGCGAGGAGGCAGGCCCCAAGAACTACCTCAGCTGGTATAGGCACTGAAACCACGTTATACTGCACCACACTATAGCCATCTAGCCAACTGATCTAACTGACCCCTCAAAGGTGCTTCACAGGAGTGATTAACAAACAAAATTTGACATCATCACATAAGGAGATATTAGGACAGGTGACCAAAAGCTTGGTCAACAATATAAGTTTTAAGGAGTGTCTTAAAGGAGAGAGGCCATTCCAGAGCTTGGAGCCCAGGCAGCTGAAGGCATGGTTGCGAATGGTGGAGCAATGAAATTCGAAGATGTGCAAGAGGCCAGAATTAGAGGAGCTCAGAGATCTCGAAGGGTTGTGGGACTGGAGGAGATTACAGAGATAGGAAGGGGCGAAGCCATGGAGGGATTTGAAAACAAGGATGAGAATTTTAAAATCAAGACGTGGCAAGACTGGGAGCCAATGTAGGTCAGCGAGCACAGGGGTGATGAACCTTTATTGGGTGCATTATTATTCAGAGTCAAAACATAATTATATCTGATATAAGACAGTGCACTGTCTTTCTCTAGTTCCACTTCTCCGCAGGTCACAATATATATTTAAATGTTTACCCAGTTACCGATACGGCCAATTATATACTCTATTTTTATTTCAAAATAAAATTCACCAACCAGGTTTCTTAAATTAATTATTTTGTTGTTTATTAATTATAAAACAAGACTTATTCAGTAAAGATGCAAAGTATTAACACACAGATTGAAATATGAAAGTTCCCTTCTAAATTAGCCCAACACACACACACGTTAAAGAAAAAAAAATGTTTTCTCTGCAGAGATCTCTTGACAAAAAAAAGCCAAATAAAAATTTTGACCAATAACTTGTTAATGCTTGAAGGAAAAGGAGAAGATATGGAATGATATCAGTTGTCCGTTTATTCTGGCATCCCAAATACACGTAGATGGCTGTCACTGGGATCTTTTTGGAGCAGTTCTCTTCAGGTGATGTCGAGGATTAGTCTGGCAGGCTTTCCAGGAGAATCACTGCATCAGGGGTTTCAGCTATCACACTGGATTCTCAGGGTTTCTCAAAAGGGGTGGAAAAAGGATGAGCAGGGTGCTTCTCTCTTAGCAGGCTGACCCCCAACTGACTCAAAACAATATCCAAAATGAAACCAACTCTTGACCACCATAAATCTTGACATGTCACTTCTCCGTAAACAATTCCCTCTAGTCAACAAGGCTCTTACTGTTTATTTAGCTTAAGACATATGACATCCAGTAAGGGTTATTTTTAAACAAAATCTCAAGTCCTTCCAGTGACCTTTTTTTTAAAAACCAAAGTCCAGCATCTATGGAATCTCTTCAGTCATTCAAATGAATCCATTTCCACAATTTTAAACTAGAATCCTCAAAAAATATTTACTGTTACGACCAGGTGAGGAAGGGGTCTCAGGCTCCCCTCTTAGCCTTTTCCTGGCTTGGCCATAACAGGGTTTAACTTTTAAAACACAGTGTTTTTAACTTCCCCTCAGTGAGTCCTTGCTCACTGCTCTCTAATTATAATTGTAACCAACCAGACAGGTTTTTTCACATTTAAACAAGAAAGGTGTAAGTTTATTAACCTTAAAACCCTAACTCAGGTAAAACTACTAAGAATACATGACATGACCACGCCAGCATGCATACGCGATAAACACACACACAAATAGAGACGGAGAAGGAGAAAAAATTAAAGGGGAAAGGTTTGAAGTAATAGATGGAATTCAGTTACTGGTTTTGGGTTGGATGTAACGTCTTTGATTGAAGTTAAGTTTTGCAGTTCTCGTTGGGGCCCAGTGCACACTTTCAAACTTGTTTCGCTGGTATCAGAAGGTTTCAGGGGTCTTCTGTCTTGAAGCTTACGTTACTTCCATGCGTCCCTAGAACTTTGAGTGAGAGAGAGAGCTGCTTTCTTCTTGAAGTTCAATTGCAGTCTGTCTCAAAACTTTACTGTGAGCATAATTCAATCAACTCCAGGTTGACCAGCAGCTTAGTCAGGTGACTCACTTTTTGTCTGAAACAGCATCACCTGCAAAGTTTGTTAATTCTTCCAAGCTTACCAGACACACTCAGTGGGGGTGGGTGGGGGGTGGGGGGTAGAATGCTGGCTCTTACACATTCAATGACTCTCAATGTCTCTTGATCATCACTATTGACAAAACCCATCTGGCTAATTGGATCAGGGAGTACTTCCATTGTCTCTCTAGGCAACTGTCTCTCAGAATGCAAATGTGCAGCCATGTTTTCAGCCACTCAGTCCTGTGGTCTTTTTAAACAAGTTAATTCAATGTCCAGAAAACATTCAAATTATGTTCCATATGACAAAATTAATATGTTTCCTTTTGGCAAGTGTGGTTTATGGCATGGACTACCATAGGAACATAGCAGCAGGAGTAGGCCATTCAGCCCGTCGAACCTACTCCGCTATTCAATTAGAGCATAGTTGATCATCTACCTCAACTCCAATTTCCTACGTTATCCCCATATCCCTTGATGTCATTAGTATCCAGATATCTATCGATTTCGGAATGGTCTGTTTCAGTGCTGTATATTCTATGTAGAAAGATTTAAAGTACATTTATTAAGAATGTTATGAATATTGAGTGGAATAGGAGCATCACTTCACAAGATAGATACCATTTCATTGATTGAAAGGAGCACTTGCATTTCTGTGGTGCCATTCACAAGCTCAGGATGTCCCAGAGTGCTTTATAGCCAATTAAGTACTTTTTTAAGTGTAGTCACTGTTAATGCACAAAACATAGAGACCAATTTCCACACAGCAAGATCCCACAAACAGTAATGTGATAAAGATCAGATAATCTGTTTCAGCGATGTGGGTTGAGGGATAAATATTGGCCAGAACACTGGGAAGAACTCCCCCATTCTTTTTCAAATTGTGACAGGGGATCTTTTATACTTGAGAGAGCAGGCTGGGTCTCGGATTAAGACCTCATTCGAAAGCCAGCACATCCGAAAGTGTAGCACTCCCTCAGTACTGCATGGGAGTGTCAACCTAGCTTTTGTGCTCAAGTCTCTAGATTGGGACTTGAACCCACAACCTTCTGACTCAGAGGTGAGAGTGCACAGTTATAACACTGAATGACCTATAAGCTGACAGCGACTCATGTGAAAAATCAGAAACTGAATATCTCTATCTTGATTCTACCCACGGCAAGAAATTTCCACAATTAGCGTGGTGGACTGTTAAATTTGTCTAGTCTGACAGTAGGGGAAGAAAAGGCTGGTCCACTGACTTGACCAAGGCAGAGACAAAAAACCTATACTTTTTCAGACAGACACAAAAACGTGCAGAAATTCTCCCTTGGCAGTCAATAAAAGCTTCAGCATCAGCAGTACATGAGTTCAGTTAAATGCACCTGGGGAATCTCAATGGTTCCACTCTAATCCCCTCAGCTACTCAGAGTTATTTTAAGCTGCACCTTTCAGGCCAACTTTTGATAACTACTGGCTGTCAGCTGTCTTACTAACAGACCAGCATCACTCCTCTCTGAGTATTGCTCAGGAGATTGCAAGCTAATCCTAGCATTTCCTCACATGCAGCAAATCCTTCCGTGTCAGAGAACCGCTGTCCTTTGGCAGTTACCCTGTACATCATAAAGTGACTAGAGAATCTGGGATTGTTCTCCTTGCAGCAAAAGAGGTTAAGGTGAAGATTAAATAGAGGCATTCAAAGTTATGAGAAGAGTAAATAAGGAGAAATTGTTTCTACCAGCAGGAGGGTAGGTAACCAGAGGATTGAAGGTAATTTGCAGAAGAACTAAAGGGGAGAATAAGCTAAATAATGACATAGGATTACATGGAATTTACAGCACAGAAAGAGGCCATTCGGCCCAACTGGTATATGCTGGTGTTTATGCTGAACACATGCCTCCACTCACCCTACTTCATCTCACCGATTCAGCATATCCTTCCATTCCTTTCTCCCTCATCTGTTTATCCAGTTTCCCCTTAAATGTATCCATACTATTCACCACAACCACTCCGTGCAGTAGCGAATTCCATAGTCTCATTATTCTCTGCTTTTTTTCTAGTCAAATGCAAAGCTTAAACTTGAAGCTGACAGATTTACTGAAAATTTCATTATTACGATTATTTTTGTTTAACTAGCAACTGCAGGTAACTCAGTGCACAGTTCCGGTCTCCATGTTGCAAAAAAGATAGAGAGGCACTGGAAAAGGTGCAAAAAGATTTACAAAGATGATACCAGAACTGAGAGGTTATAACAATCAGGACAGATTGAACAGGCCGGGGCTCTATTCTCTCGAAAAGAGAAAGCTGAGGGGTGACCTGATAGAGGTCTTTAAAATTACAAAAGGGTTCGATACAGAAGATGTTTCATTTGTGGGACAGTCCAAAACTAGAGGCCATAAATATAAGATAGTCACTAATAAACCCAATCGGGAATTCAGGAGAAACTTCTTTACCCAGAGAGTAGTGAGATTTTTAGATTTAGATATACAGCACTGAAACAGGCCCTTCGGCCCAATGAGTCTGTGCCGACCATTAACCACCCATTTATACTCATCCTACACTAATCTCATATTCCTACCACATCCTCACCTGTCCCTATATTTCCCTACCACCTACCTATACTAGGGGCAATTTATAATGGCCAATTTACCTATCAACCTGCAAGTCTTTTGGCTGTGGGAGGAAACCGGAGCACCCAGAGGAAACCCACGCAGACACAGCGAGAACTTGCAAACTCCACACAGGCAGTACCCAGAATTGAACCCGGGTCGCTGGAGCTGTGAGGCTGCGGTGCTAACCACTGCGCCACTGTGCGTAACTCACTACCACAGGGAGTGGTTTGGGTCAAATAGGATAGATACATTTAAGGGGAAGCTAGATAAACATGTGAGGGAGAAAGGAATAGAAGGATATGCTGATAGGGTGAGATGAAGAGGGGGTGGGAGAAGGCTCATGTGGAGCATAAACACCGGCATCGTCCAGAAGGGCCGAATGGCCTGTTTCTGTGCTGCAAGTTCCATGTGATTTTATATAATACAGAAAACACTCCATGGCAGGAGATAAGACCCATAGAACCATAGAAATATTATGGCACAGAAGGAGGCCATTCAGCCAGTCATATCCGCGCCAGCTGAAAAAACAACCCGCCCAATCTAATCCCACCTTCCAGCACCTGGTCCATATCCTTGCAGGTTACAGCACTTCAGGTACATGTGCAGGTACCTTTTAAAAGAATTGAGGGTTTCTGCCTCCACCACCGTTCCTGGCAGTGAATTCCAGACACCCACCACCCTCTGGGTGAAAAAGTTTTTCCTCATGTCCCCTCTAATCCTTCTACCAATCACCTTAAATCTGTTCCCCCTGGTAATTGATCTCCTCACTAGGGGAAACACGTCCTTCCTGTCTACTCTATCTTGGTCCTCATAATTTTGTACACCTCAATTCAGTCACCCCTCAGCCTCCTCTATGCTAAGGGAAACAACCCTAGCCTATCCAATCTTTCCTGCTTTTGTATTCTATACCTTGGCCAATAAAGGAAAGCATTCCATATGCCTTCTTCACCACTCTATCTACCTGTCCTGCCACCTTCAGGGAACTGAGAACATGCACTCCAAGGTCTCTCACTTCTTCTTTCCCTCTCAATATTCTGCAATTTATTGTGTATTCCCTCGCTTTATTTGCCCTTCCCAAATGCATTACCTCACACTTCTCTGGATTGAATTCCATTTGCCACTTTTTCACCCACTCAACCAAACCATTGATATCATTCTGAAGTCTACAGCTATCCTCTTCATTAACAACTACACGGCCAATTTTTGTGTCATCAGCAAATTTCCCAATCATGCCTCCCACATTGAAGTCCAAATCATTAATGTATACCACAAACAGCAAGGGACCCAACAATGAGCCCTGTGGAACGCCACTGGAAACAGCTTTCTATTCACAAAAACATCCATCAATTACTATCCTTTGTTTCCTGGCCCTGAGCCAATTCTGGATCCAACCTGCCACATTCCCCTGTATCTCATGGGCTTTCATTTTGCTGACCAGTCTGCCATGTGGGACCTTGGCAAATTCCTTGCTAAAATCCATGTAGACCACATCCACTGCAGTACCCTCATCAATCCTCCTTGTTACTTCCTCAAAAACTCAATTAAGTTAGTAAGGTAGGACCTTTCCTTAACAAATCCATGCTGACTATCCCGGATTAATCCGTGCCTTTCTAAGTCACAGTTTATCCTGTCCCTCAGAATTGATTCTAACAATTTACCCACCACCAAGGTTAGACTGACAGGCCTATAATTATTTGGCCTATCCCTTGCACCCTTTTTAAACAATGGTATAACGGTCGCAGATCCCCAATTGTCTGGTACCTCTCCTGTATCTAGTGAGGATTTGAAGATGATCCTCAGCACATCCGCTTTTCCTCCCTGGCTTCCTTTAATAACCTGGGATGCAATCAATCCGGCCCTGGCGATTTATCCATGTTCAAGGATGTCAGACCCTCTAGTATTTCCTCTCTCATTATGCTTACGGTATCTAATATTTCACACTCCTCCTCTTTAACTATAATGTCTACATCAACCATCTCCTTTGTGAAGACAGAGGCAAAAAAACTCATCAAGAACCCTGTCCACATCTTCTGCATCCACACATAGGTTCCCTTGTACAACTCCGATAGGCCCTACCCTTTCCTTAGTTATCCTCTTGCTCCTAATGTACTGATAAGACATCTGGGTTTTCCTTGATTTTACCTGCCAATAATTTTTCATATCCTCTCTTTGCTTTTCTAATTTCCTTTGTTACTTCACCCCTGCACTTTCTATACTCCTCTAGGCTTCCTAAAGTATTAAGATTTTTGTGATCGTCATAAGCTTTATTTTTCTGCTTTAACTTACCCTGTAAGCTTCTAGATAGCCAGGGGCTCTAGATTTGGCAGTACCACCCTTTATCTTTGTGGGACTCTGCCTGTAGAATCTCGCTTTTGAATGTCTGTACTGGTTTGCCACTGATTTTCCTTCAAGGAGCTGTATCCAGTCCACTTTCACCAGATCACCTCTCAGCTTCTTAAAATTTGCCTTCCCCCACTTTTGAACTCTTACTCCTGTTTTATCTTTGTCCTTTTCCATGATTATGCTAAAACTAATTGTATTATGATCACTATCTCCAAAATGGTCACCCACTGTCACTTCCTCCACTTGCCCAGCTTCATTACTGAAGACTAAATCTAGAATTGTGTTCCCCCCCATCCCCCTTCATTGGGCTCATTACGTGCTGGCTAAGGAAGTTCTCTTGAATGCAGTTCAAGAATTTTGTCCCCTCTGTTCCCTTCACACTGTTTGTATCCCAGTTTATATTGGGGTAGTTGAAATCCTCAACTATTATTGCCCTATAGTTTTTGCACTCAGAAATTTGCCTACATATTTGTTCTTCTATTTCCGTCTCACTATTTGGGGGTCGATAGTACACTCCTAGTAGTGTGGCTGCCCCTTTTTATTTCTGAACTCCACCCATATGGCCTCATTTGATGATTCGTTTAGCAGATCATCCCTCCTCAAAGCTGTTACTGATTCCTTAATTAATAATGCTGCACCCCCTCCTTTTTTATCTCCCTCTCTATCCCACCAGAAAACTCTATATCCAGGGATGTTGAGTTGCCATGCTTGCCCCTCCTTCAGCCAAATTTCCATTATAGCAATGATATCATGCTGCCATGTGTCTATCTGTGTCCTCAGCTCATAGGCTTTATTTACTATACTCCTTACATTTAAATAAATACCCTGGACCTGATTAAAACCAATAATTGTCTTGAATTAATAACGCAGCACATGCTTAGTTATCATTTAATATTTCAATTTGTTGAACAAATAATCAATCATAATTCAGTTCTGATGTCAATGGTCACTCTAAGTGTGTTATTGTTTTATTTTAACTACATCGACAACTGCAAACTTTGGTGCTCACTAAATCTAAATGAATTGGTGCCAGTGCAGAGACAGCCTTATCTTTAGAACTCCAATAGTTTTGTTTCTCACTCTTGAGACCAGAAAATCTTCAAAGAAAGACCACACTGCATGAGTCATGTTAAATTCTGAGTACACGCAAGCTGATGAACTTCATTCAAGACTTTTTTTTTCTATTGGCAACTTCCTCTCAAGAAGCCGTTGATATTATCTCGCCCGACTCTGTCCCTGCCTCAGCTCATCTGCTGCTGAAACCCTCATCCATGCCTTTGTTACCGTTAGACTTGACTATTCCATTGATTACCTGGCCAGCCTCCCATCTTCCACCTTCCGTAAATTCAGCTTATCCAAAACTCTGCTGCCCACGTCCCAACTCAGTGAGTGTTGGAAGGTTATTCAATCATGGGGAGTATATCGTGCCAGATCCCTTCACCCAGACATTCCGCAAGGACACATCCAGCAGGGGTTACCAGATGATCATTGGGAACTTTGGCTGATTTCCCCCTTTCCTCCCCAGCTAACTCAGCACAAAGCACTGATCAAACATCTGCACTCTTTGCCTTCTCGCGGAACGAACTTACTGAATAAATGTAGAGAATATAGAGGCACTGGAGAAGGCACAAAGAAGATTCACAAGGATGATGGTTATCACCTCTCAGTTCTGCTATCAAGACAGACTGAACAGGCTGAGGCTCTTTTCTCTAATTCAAAGAGACAGCTGGATGGTGATAGAATACAGCTCTTCAAGATTATGAAGTGGAGTGTGATAGAGCAGATGTAGAGAAGATATTTCCAATTGTGAGCGAGTCCAAAGTTGGGGTTCATAAATACAAGAGAGTCACTAATAAATCCAATAAGAAATTCAGGAGAAACTTCTGGTTAGAATTCTGGAGTGATGAGAATGTGAAACTTGCAGCAATTGAGGTTAACAGCATTGCTGCCTTTAAGGGGAAACTAAGTAAGTACATGAGGGAGAGAGGAATAGAAGGATATGCTGATAGCTTCAGATGAAGAGGGGTGGGAGGAGGATCATGTAGAGCATAAACACCAGATTGGAACAGTTGGGGCGAATGGCCTGTTGCTAAGCTGTAAATTCTACGTAACTCCATCAGTGGAGTCCTATAACAGATTTAATCTTGAATTTATTTCATATGTGTAACATTTTACTGTTCAGTGCCTCATGACTGTGCGGTGATATTAATCCCTGTGTTAGCAGTAGAATTATAAACTGCACTCTGCCACTATGGGTGACACAACCCTCCGAGATCTCTGCGCTCCTCTAATGCTGGTCTCTTGTGCATTTCCCAGTTCAATTGCTCCACCATTGGTGGCCGTTCCTTCAGTTGTCTAGGCCTTAAGCTCTGGAATTCCCTCCATAAACCTCTCTGCTTCTCTCTCCTCCTTTAAGACACTCCTTAAAACCGACCTCTTTGACCAAGCTTTTGGTCACCTGCCCTAATAGTGCCTTAGGTGGCTCAGTGTCAGGTTTTGTCTGATAATCGCTCCTGTGAAAACGCCTTGGGACGTTTTGTTATGTTAAAGGTGCTATATAAAAGGAAGTTCCTGTTATTGCTGTTCGTGATGGTGTTGCATGGAGAGGAGCTGAGCAGGATCCAGCAGTATCCAGGGCTAGTGCTCCAAATGAAAGCCAAAAGGGAAAGGAAAGAAAATAAATCAGAGACACTCGTTTAAACTGTTTTATTAAAGTGCCTTATTGACTAGAGAAGCTGGGAATTGTTCTCCTTAGAGCAGAGAAGGTTAAGGGAGATCTAATAGAGATGTTCAAAATTACTTTAATGCAGTAAATAAGGGGAAATGGTTTCCAGTGGCAGGAGGGTTGGTAACCAGAGGGACACAGATTTAAGGTAATTGGCAAAAGAACCAGAGGGGGAGCTGAGGAGAATTTTATTTATGTCGTGAGTTGTTGTGATCTGGAACGTGTTGCCTGAAAGGGCGGTGGAAGAAGATTCAATAGTAACTTTCAAAAGGAGAATTGGATAAATACTTGAAAAGGAAATTATTTGCAGTGCTATTGGGAAAGAGCAGGAGCTTGGGATTAATTGGATAGCTCTTTCAAAGAGCCAGCACAGACACAATTGGCTGAATGGCCTCCTTCCGTGCTGTGTAAATCTATCGGGCTTGTGTGTTTTATTTAATTTGTTTGGGGGAATGTGGGTGTCGCAGGCTATGCCAGCATTTATCACCCATCCCTAATTGCCCTTGAGAAGGTGGTGGTGAGCTGCCTTCCTGAACTGCTGCAGTCCATGTGAGGTAGGTACACCCACAGTGCTGTTAAGAAAGGAGTTCCAAGATTTTGACTCAGCGACGGTGAAGGAATGGTGATATAGTTCCAAGTCAGGATGGTGCGTGGCTTGGAGGGGAACTTGCAGGTGGTGGTATTCCCATGCATGTTGCCCTTGTCCTTCTAGGTGGCAGAGGTCGTGGGTTTGGAAGGTGCTGTCTAAGGAGACTTGGTGAGTTGCTGCAGTGCATCTTGTAGGTGGTACACACTGCTGCCACTGTGCATTGGTGGTGGAGGGAGTGAATGTTTGTGGATGGGGTGCCAATCAAGTGAGCTGCTTTGTCCTGGATGGTGTTGTTGGAGCTGCACCCATCCAGGCAAGTGGAGAGTATTCAAATACACTCCTGACTTGTGCCTTGTAGATGGTGGACCGGCATTGAGGAATCAGGAGGTGAGTTACTTGCCGCAGAATTCCCAGCTTCTGACCTGCTCTTGTAGCCACAGCATTTATGTGGCTGGTCCAGTTCAGTTTCTGGTTAATGGTGACTCCCAAAATGTTGAGAGTAGGGGTTTCAGCAATGGTAATGCCATTGAACGTCAAGGCGAGATAGTTATATTCTCTCTTGTTTGAGGCAGTCATTGCCTGGCACTTGTGTGGAGCGAATGTTACTTGCCACTTATCAGCCCAAGCCTGGATGTTGTCCATGTCTTGCTGCATATGGACAAGGGCTGCTTTAGTATCTGAGGAGTCGTGAATGGTGCTGAACATTATGCAATCATCAGTAAATATCCCCACTTCTGACCTTATGATGGAGGGAAGTCATTGATGAAGCAGCAGAAGATGTTTGGGCCGAGGACACTACCCTGAGGAACTCCTGCAGTGATGTCCTAGAGATGAGATGAGATGATTGACCTCCAACAACCACAGCCATCTTCCTTTGCGCTAGGTTTGACTCCAACTAGCGGAGAGTTTTCTCCGATTCCCATTGACTCCAGTTTTGCTCAGGCTCCTTGATGCCATACTCGGTCAAATGCTGCCTTGATGTCAAGGGCAGTCACCCTCACCTCACCTCTGGAGTTCAGCTCTTTTGTCCATGTTTGAACCAAGGCTATAATGAGGTCAGGAGCTGAGTGGCCCTGGCAGAACCCAAATTGGACATCAGCAGCAGGTTATTGCTGAGCAAGTGCCACTTGATAGCACTGTCGACGACCCCTTCCATCACTTTGCTAATGATCGAGAGTAGACTGATAGGATTGGCTGGGTTGGATTTGTCCTGCTTTTGTGCACAGGACATACCTAGGCAATTTCCCACATTGCTGGGTAGATGCCAGTGTTGTGGCTGTACTGTGTCGCCCCTGAGGTGGGGTCTGAGGTGGGGGGGGCACAGAGAATTGTGAAGGGTGGCAGTGGAGGGCCCGTTGCTTTCTCATCGCCAAGCGATCTTCCCAGGGGCGGAATAGGCCGATGGCCTTTCCGCCCAGAGGTCAATTGCGGCTCTTAAATGACCTATTAACGGCCAATTAAGGGCCTCTTCCCACCGCCGCTGGGATCTTACCGGGGGGGCCTCCGCCACGCAGGGAGGTCGCTTTGTAAAACAAGGCACCCTCCCTGGGGGCTTGGGGGTAGCCCCCTCCTCAGTGGGTAATCTGTGGTCCAAGGAGGACCCCCACCAGGAACCAGTTTACCCCCGGGACCCCACTCCTCCTGGACATCACAATCATCACCCCCGCAACCCCCCCCCCCCCCCACCCCGCAGGCCCTCTTGCCGGGGGCCTTCTGGACTGGCCCCAGTGACCCCGCCTCACCTACCTCTGCTCCAGGGTTCCTGTGCTGGGCCTGGGTCTGAGGCGTCTGCAGTACCGGAAGTGACCACTGCTCCCGGTGACTCTGCCGATACTATTGAGCTACCAGCTCTCTGATTGGCTGGCTGCTCATGGAGGTGGGATCCCCGTCTTTAAAGGGATGGAGATCCTGGCTCCTGAAACTGTGATTTAGAAAGACCGGAGATTTGCTCTGGGGCGGGGGTGCGAAAAGGCAGAGGCAGGGTTTCGGCCGGGAGCCCCACCTCCAACACAACATCCATTCCCCTGATTTACCAAGGACTGATGTTAAGTGAGCTATGTAATTGCTGTTTAAAAATGGAAAGATTGCAGCAAATGCACGGAAGACATTATGGAAGAGATACAGGTAATCATTTGCTTTTACGAAAGGTTTCAGTCAAAGCCCCCGTTAAACAGTTAATATCCAGTGAATCATTTCACAACAGATACTAAGCAACAAGCATAACATTTACTTTAGACCAATTTTTCTCAGCAATGAGGTATCGATGCTGTCTCCTGATGTACTTTGTCTTGTTCTTTCTCTTTGAACTTACCAAACTCGAGGTACCCAAAAGCCCGGCTTTTTTTCACCCGCTTTTAACTTCAGGTTGAGATCCTTCGAGACGCTGACGTTAATTCTGAACATGCCGTGACAATGCTCCTGAAACCCACAACATGGAACGTTAACCATTCGCAAAATATTCAACGATTTACTCTCAAAGTTCAAAAAAAAGATAAAACAATGGAGATATATAACTTTAATTAAAACCTTCTAGTGTACTATCTATGACAGAAATATCCCTTCTCCTACATATTTAAATAATAAAAACAGTCCCCAGTGCTTAAAGCAGGGTTTTTTTCTGTGAACACGATTTGCCTGTGATACATGATGGGCTAGTATAATAGGCTAGTGCTCTGACAGTATCTACCACATACCACAGTGGAGTTGGAGTCTGGGAATAAGGGGAAGAAGCCTGAAAATTTGAGCCAGACAGTTCAAGAGAGAAATTAGGAAACACTCCTACACACATGTGGTGATTGAAGTTTGAAACTCTTTTCCGCAAAACTGCAATTGATATCAGATCAATTGTTAATTATAAATCGGAGATTGATAGATTTTTGTTAGCCACATATTAAGGGATACAGGGCCAAGGTGGGTAACACAAGAATACAAGAAATAGGAGCAGAAGTAGACCATACGGCCCATCGAGCCTGCTCTGCCATTCAATACAATCAGGGCTGATCTAGGGCTTCAATTCCACTTTCCTGCCCACTCCCCATATCCCTTGATTCCCTTTAGAGACTAAACATCTATCTATCCCAGCCTTAAATATATTCAATGATGGAGCATCCACAACCCTCTGGGGTAGAGAATTCCAAAGATTCACATCCCTTTGAGTGAAGTAATTTCTCCTCATCTCAGTCCTGAATGATTAGTCCCTTATCCTGAGATTGTGTCCCCGTGTTCTAGATTCCCCGACCTGTGTGAACAATCTCTCAGCTTCTAAATAAAGTTAGGTCACAGATCAGCCACGATCTCATTAAATGATGGAACAGGCTCAAGGGGCTGAATGGCCTCCTTCTGTTCCTATGTTCCTAGATCACTATTGAAGTTATGTTTGCTACGACAGTCTGTGCTTGGTACAAACTGTAACCCCACAGCATTTATAGGGGATTAGAAGGGTTTAAGTAAATAAAAGGTAATTGGACCTTATTGTGTCTGTTCTTGCATTCAGTGCACCTTAATGAGATGTGAATTGGTGCATAAATACAAAAATAAACAGATGTTGAAGATGCTGTAACCAGCAATGTGATATTGACAGGAATGCAAATGGTTATCACTTTTTGGCTGAAATTATCTAGCATTGGCATGATGGGCTGAATGGCCTCTTCCTGTATTATCCCATTAGTGACAGCCCATTTTCAAGGTGGATGTTTTAAATGGTGGAGACTATATAGAAATATAAAAGCCAGGTAACCACTACGAGAGAGCCAATAACTGTCCAAGAAAATCACAGCCAGCAATAGCACAGCTTGATCATTAAAAAATGCATCTATTAATTGTATCTGATAAAAAAGTAGTTTCAGAAAGATATTAGATCCTATAATCACCATTACATAATAAATAGGAAGATTCATGACAGAGGAGTTGGGTTTGAATGATTTGCTTTTACAAATGAAGAAGCATCAGCCAGCTCTTCCTCTGTGAAAGGCATCACTGGAGAAGGTTGTGGAAATTATCCAAACTAGAGGAAGACACAAAGATGAGAATACTTGGCAGGGACTGAGCTTAGACTGCTCTAGACTGGCCAAGTGACAGGAGCAATTACACTCACTGCAACTCCAAGTGGCAGATGGGCTCGGTGGGGTTCCCCTTTGCCAACACTAGTGTGGCATGTCTATTCCCGTTCTTCATTAATTAAAAGGGATGTCTTTCTGGGCTCCGCATCAAATATGAATTTCTCAAGAAATAAAGATGGTAATTAACGAATGACATGGCACACAGCACTAAAGGCATCCCAGAGATTCACAATGGGGCTCATTGCAAATTGGCAAGTCCTGGAAGTTGCAATTCACTGACTTGAAAAGTTATACATTTCACCAAGTTTAAACAGGACCATAGACAATTAGGCCAAGCACCGAAACAATACAGATTCACAGTTAAATATCAAATATTTTTGACCAGTGACAATATTGATAAGCCATTAGCTTGAATACCAACAGTCAGTATTTGCTTGACCTTGATATTTTACCAAGCACTCGACTGAAAAGAACACAGCTTCAAAGATTTTGTTTTGTAAGTCCTTTCCCTCGGGAAACAAACTTGGATGAGCTCAAACAAATTTAAAGATGACTAAGAAAGATGGAGTTTCATTATCAGTTTAATGATGATAAATCTCTTACCCGTCTGGTGATGTGTGGGTCATTGCACTTTGCAAGTTTTCCAGCAAAAAGCTGAACACCAAAGCTTGCAAAAACTAGCATCAGTGTCAGCAACAGGATTGAAACCTGAAGGAAGAGAAGGTTATCAGTAGACTGTTTCAAAAATGAATAGCACAGGCTCACAGTCAACTCAAATTCAGTCACAACTTTAAAAAGGTGACTTGGCTAAATATCTGAAGATTAAGTATTTGCATTGCTGTGGGGAAAGAACAGGGAAGTAGTGTAACTAAATTGGATAGCTCTTTCAAAGAGCCAACATAGGTATGATGGGCCAAATGGCCTCCTTCTGTGCAGTAAGAACATAAGAAATAGGAGCAGGAGTAGGCCATTTGGCCCTTCAAACCTGCTCCACCATATGAAAAGATCATGGCTGACCTTCTACCTAAACTCCAATTTCCTGCCTGATCCCCATGTTCCCTCGATTCCCTTAGTGTCCAAAAATCTACTGATCTCAAACTTAAATATACTCAACAATTGAGCATCGACAGCCCTCTGGAGTAGAGAATTCTTAAGACTCACAACCCTCTGAGTGAAGAAATTTCTCCTCATTTTCATCCTAAAGAACTGACCCTTTATCCTGAGACTATGATCACTAGTCCGAGACTCTTCAGCCACAGGGAAACAGCCTCTCAGTTACTACCCTGTCAATCCCTCTCAGAATTTTAAATGTTTCAATTAAATCACCTCTCCTGTATCATTCTATGTGTTGGGAGTTTTGACACATTGCTGTTGTTGTTTGCAAAGACACAATGGCAAAAAAGAGACAAATGACTTCTTGACATCTCTAAAACACAGCTACTCAGAGACCTATCGGAGTAACTCTTCCCCGTTTGCTGCAAATGGGCCACACCATAAGGAAGGCTCTTTTGTGGATTACCTAGGGAATAAATAAATCTCCCTTTTGTGTCTCAACTCTTCATCTTCTAAAACCAGTAGTACACAGGGGAAGCCCAATTTCTTACTATTTAAGCAACAACTTGCATTTATATAGCACCTTTTAATATAGTAAAAAATCCTAATGCACTTCACAGGAGTGTTATCAAACATAAGGAGATATTAGGTCAGGTGACCAAAAGGTTAGCCAAAGAGGTAGATTTTAAGGAGTATCTTAAAGGAGGAGAGAGAGGTAGTGAAGAGGAGAGGTTTAGGGAGCAAATTCCAGGGCTTAGGGCCTCAGCAGGTGAAGTCACATCCACCAATGGTGGAGCAATGAAAATCAGGAATGCGGAAGAGGCCAGAATTGGAGGAGCACAGAGATCTTGGAGAGACAAAAGCAAAATACTGCAGAAGCTGGAAATCTGAAATATAAACAGAAAATGCTGGAAATACTCAGAAGGTCTGGCAGCTGTTCATTATTCTGACATTCACACCTCTTCTGTCTCTTTACTTGTCTCATTACCACTCCCTTTGGCTCTGCCCCACCAACTCTTTTGTCATTTCATGTCTCCCTTCTTCTGCCCTATCACAGACCTTCCCTTTTGTTATTTTTCCACCCTCCCCATTTGACCTACTTAAAACCTATTACATTTCTAACTTTTCGCACTTCTGATGAAAGGGCATTGACTCAAGATCTCGGGGAAGGTTCCAGCGATTAGCAATACAATAGTACTGCGGCATTCCTTAACATTTGGAATTGGGAAAGTGGAGACAACTTTAGAAAGCAAGATGATTCTGCATTACAATAAAGAAACTGCACTGAAATAATCTGGCCAAACCTCTGCTCCACCCACAACTAGTGGCTTCAATCCCTTTTGAAGGAGTTTATTAAGAGTAACTACACTGTTGGTGCTGAGAATGGGCTTATGAAACGATCAGCAATGTTGTTCCCTCGACTGAGCACCATGTACATTTCTTACAAGCATCTGATTTGAAGCAAGATAAAGAAAGTCTAGCAGTTCTTTAGCGCCTTTCATGACCTTAGGATTTGATTTTTTTAAAATTCATTCCTGGGAGGTGTGAGCATTTGCTGCCCATCCCTAATTGCCCTTGAGAAGGTGGTGGTGAGATCCCTTCATGAACTGCTGCAGTCCACCTAGTGCAGGTAAACCCACAGTGTTGTTAAGACGGGAGTTCCAGGATTTTGACCCAGTGACAGTGAAAGAACGGTAATATAGTTAGAAGTCAGGATGGTGTGTGGCTTGGAGGGAAACTTGCAGGTACTGGCGTTCCCCTGCATCTGCTGCCTTTATTCTTCTAAGTGGTAGAGGTGCGGGTTTGGAAGATGCTGTCAAAGGAGGCTTGGCGAGTTGCTGCAGTGCATCTTGTAGATGGTACACACTGCCACTGTGCGTCGGTGGCGGATGGGGCTGCTTTGTCCTGGGTGGTAAAATAAAAGAAAAATACTGTGGATACTGGAAATCTGAAATAAAAACAGAAAGTGCTGGAAATACTCAGCAGGTCTGGCAGCATCGGCAGAGAAAGAAGCAGAATTAACGTTTCAGGTCTGTGACCTTTCATCAGAACTGGCAAAGGTTAGAAATGTAATAGGTTTTAAGCAAGCGAAGGGGTGGGGGGGGGGGGGCAGGGTGGGAAAGAGAACAAAAGGGAAGGTGTATGATAGGGCAGAGGGTTGGAGAGAATAAATGAAAGATATCATGGGATGAAGGAAAAGGGAGTGCTAATGCTTGTGGTGAAAGACAAAGCTTTAGTCCAAGGAGAGTGTTAATGGCAGAATATTGAACAGCTCTGTCCAAAAGCACAAACATGAAAAAACAAGTTTAAGGCAGGCACACGGTTAAAAAATAATAAAAGAAAAGAAAAAGAAAAAAAGGCCAGTCATGCTCTGAAATTATTGAACTCAATGTTCAGTCGGGAAGACTGTAGAGTGCCTAATCGGAAAATTAGGTGCTATTCCTCGTGCTTGCGCTGATGTTCACTGGAACACTGCAGCAGGACAAGGACAGAAATGTGAGCATGAGAGCAAGGGGGAGTGTTGAAATGGCAAGCAACCGGAAGCTCGGGGTCATGCCTGTGGACTGAGCGGAGGTGTTCCGCAAAGTGGTCACCCAATCTGCGTTTGTACTCCCCAGTGTAGAGGAAACCACATTGTGAGCAGCGAATAGTCTAGTAAATTGGAGTACAAGTAAATCCTTTCTTCACCTGGAAGGAGTGTTGGGGTGCTGTGCAAGGGGAGTCTGGATCTTGGGTGCTTTACAAGGGAGTTGGGGGTCGCTGTCTCCAATGGGACTGCCGGCTGAGCAAGGTCTCAGGTGGTCTGCAAGGGGGGAGCTTGGGTTTGAGTGGTTGTATTGGGTAGCTACTCTGTTGGGTGAGATGTTTTGTTGCCCATACTGCTGGATGAGAAGGTTGGCTATCAGCAAGGGTGGGCACTGAGATCAATCAGGGAGTCTGCTGGAAGTAGTAGTAAAGGGAAAACTGCCAAGGCTGGCAGGTCTCTGCTTTGACAGTGCTCTGTAGGCCCACTGATTACCTGGCATGGGTCTCATACACCCTTTCTTATTGGACCCCCATGGCGTGATTCAGCCCCTCTGGCAGAGGGAGGGCCAAGAGGTAGCTGTTCCTGCCCATGAAGCTAGACGATGAGAGCAGCAGTAGCTGGCCTTGCCAAGAAGGGACCACGTGCCAGACAGCGTACCGGACTCAGCTCAGCTCCCTCCAAATGTCCGAGTGGCATCGTCAGCGAAGACTACAGCTCTCTATGTGACTAGCGGGAAGTAGTGTGAATCCAGAACAAGGGGGCAGAACCTTAAAACTAGAGCCAGGCTGTTCAGGAGTGATGTCAGGAAGCATTGCTTCACACAAAGGGGAGTGGAAATCTGCAACTCTCTCCCCTAAAAAGCTGAGCCTGAGGTCATTTGAAAATTTCAGAGCTGAGATTGATAGATTTTTGTTGGGTAAGGGGATTAAGGCAGGTGGATGGAGTTCAGATACAGATCTGTCATACTCTAATTGAATGGTGGTACAAGCGTGAGGGGCAGAATGGCCTCCTCCTGGTCCTATGATACAATGCAACACACAATAGCCATTGTAAGATACATATATGACTACGTACCAGAAAAATCTCTTTGAAACCGCTAAATAGTTCTCGTAACACTTTCCTCATTTGAGGAACTAACTTGAATATGCGGAGTGGTCTGAGGCACCGGAGCATCATCAGAAGTTGTGCCCCAGATTTGGCAGGAACGTTATGTGGCATCCAGCACAGAAAGATCAAACTTTGCTAAACAAAAGCATAATAGGGGAAGCATCATTAAAACAAGAAAATGTCTTTTACAGCATATCCTTCTGCTCCTTTCTCCCTCGTGTGTTTATCCAGCTTCTCCTTAAATGTATCCATTCTATTCACCTCAATCACTCCCTGTGGTAGCGAGTTCCACATTTTCACCACTCTCTGGGAAGTTTCTCTTGAATTCACTATTGGATTTCTTTTATATTTATAACCCTTAGTTCTGGTCTCTGCCACAAGTGGAAACATCTTTTCTACATATACTCTATTAAACCTTTTCAGAATTTTAAAGGCCTCTATTGGGTCATCACTAGAGATTCTAGAGAAAAGAGCCGTAGCATGTTCTGTCCTGATAGTTACAACCTCTCAGTTCAGGCATCATCCTTGTGAATTGTTTTTTGCGCCTTCTCCAGTGCCTCTACATTCTTTTTGTAATATGGAGACTAGAACCGTTCACAGCATTCAGAGTGTGCACAGATCTTAGATTTGTCATTTATTTACATTCAGTTAACTTTTATTAGAGCTGATATTATTCACTGTTCATTCTTGTTCCTTAGAGATCTCAATAGCTGGCCTTAAGAACTTAGCTTTAAGGTACAATTCCAAAACTTACAAGGTAAATAAAGATGTCCATCACTCCTCCAAAATCCCTGATGACAGCTGTAGGTGTGAAGAATAGGCCATCTGCCAAAATCTTCAGATTCAGCTCAATGCTCATGAAAATTACAAAGGCGTACTCGGCAATCTGGAACATAAAACACATCAATAAATGTAAATGCACGCAAAATGGAAATGCAAATCATACCTCATCAAATAACATTCGTCACTAATCAGGAGCGCACAGGTGTAAGATAATTGGCAAATAATATGGTGGGGTGGGTGGGAATGAGGAAATTTTTATACGCAGGAAGTTCTTATGATCTGGAATGCACTGCCTGAAAGACTGATTTAATAGTAACTTGCAAAAGGGGAACTGGATAAACACTTGTAAAAGGAAAACATTTACAGGGCTATGGGGCAAGGGCAGGGGGAGTGGGACTAATCGGATAGATATTTCAAAGAGTCAGCACAGCCACGATAGGATGAATGGCTTCCTGCATGATGTGCTGAATGATTCAATGATATAATTTTAAACAAATCTACAAATTGTTAATAATTCAAGGATATTTTTCTGCTGCAATTAAAAATTGGATCAAGTGTATTTTAGAACATAAAGCAACAATAATCTTTACAGTTTTATTTATTTGTAATAAATAAGTTGATTATAAAATGACGACAACCCTGATTGTAAGGGCCTTATATGATTGTGTTACACATGGAAACGGGCCAAACAATTTGGCGTAAATGGGTAATCTTACTCAGTTCCTGCACTGCTTCAGAAAATTAATTATTATTGATGTAGATCTCTTTATTGGGAAACGCTTATCCTTTTAATAACACATTCATGGAAGCTAGGTCGTAGCATGTATGACAATTAACTTCATTTGTTACTGTTTCTAAACATTCATCACGACTATGTACAGAGGACTCCACATAGTCCTACATCTAAAGACATCGTGTGTAAAGAACTCCCTGGAAATTGTCTGCAATTGTCTGTTTAGGTTGTTCATATTGGCTCTCCCTGAAGGTAGCTAACTGAGTTTTGATTTCTATCCCTCCTTTATTCCATGTTAAAAACAATTGTGTATTGTCCAATTCTTGATGAGTTAACTTTGTTAGGTCATCAAATAGATTGTGGGACACACACATCCATATAAAGGGCCTCGTCCTATCAACATTCGGTTCCCACTGCACAAAATTTCATTCTCCTCGAGTTAAAAAAAACTTGCATTTTTACAGCAGCTTTCATAATATCAGGATGTCCCAAAGGGCTTCACAGCCAATAACAACAATAGCTTGCGTTTATATAGCACCCAAAGAGCTTTACGGGAGTGTCATCAAACAAAATTTGACATCAAGCCACATAAGGCAATATTAGAGCAGATGGTCAAAAGCTTGGTCAAAGAGGTAGGTTTTAAGGAGCATCTTAAAGGAGGAGAGAAGTAGAGAGATGGGAAGATTTAGGGAGGGATATTCCAGAGCTTAGAGCCCAGGTAGCTGAAGGTATGGCCACCAATGGTGGAGCCATGGAAACCGGGGACGTGCAAGAGGTCAGAATTAGAGGAGTGCAGAGATTTCAGAAGATTGTGCGGCTGGAGAATATTACAGACCTCAGACCCAGCCCAATTAATATTTTGTTTTTACATTGAGGGTGCCGCCCTGCTCAATATCACGAGTCATCATGCCTCAGCGCAAGCAGCTTGACTCTAACAAAGCAAAGTATAAATTCTGATTGTTTTGCATTTTGTTGCACTTTGCTTTTTTTTATTTAAAAAAATGCACTATAGCAAGAATTGCAACCCTCCACGTTCCTCAAATTACTAACCTGAGGAAAAATATAAATATGAAGAATGGCAAACACAAGTAAAATCATGTGGGATTGTTCTAATTTTCAGTGTCGATTTTATACAGGAGATGTTTTGAAATGGGCCAATAATTCATAATTAAGGGGTCAAGTCAAACCAGAAAACAAACTGTATTGCTTAGTCTTAATTTTAACTTTTTTTAAATTATCAGGTATGAGCGACTAACTCAACAAGTGCAGAGTCCTTACAATAAATCTACCTCAATCCACTAGGGCCCTGCCAGAAAGGAACCCTGAGATTAGAGTTGACAAAATCCCATTATATTTTAGTAAACAACATAAAAACCCATGTCAAGGCAGCTATCTAAGCTACAATGTGCATTTAAATATCCCCTTTAATGCAATAAAACATCCCAGGGTTATCAGGAAACGTTTATCACCGAGCTACGGAAGGAGATACCAGGACAGAAGACCAACATTTTGGTCAAAGCAGTAGGATTTTAAGGAGTGCCTTAAAAGGAGAGAGAGGTGGACCTGCAAACAGCTTTAAGGAGGGAACTCCAGGGGTCAGAGCCTAGGCAGCTGAAGGCACGGCCGTAATGGTGGAGCAATTAAAATCAGGGATATGCAAGATACCAGGATTGGAGGAATACAGAGATCCCGGAGGGTTGTAGGGCTGGAGGAGGTTAGACTAGTTGTGCAAATAGTTTTATGTTTATTCATTGGCTTTATTCTGCCTGAGAAAATCGTATCACAAAAATCTATTGCAGCAGCAATAGGCTACAGCTAGGATTTGCCAACCCTCCAGGATTGCTCTGGATTCTCCAGAAACTGAAGGTTTATCTCCTGGACACTGCTGCGAACAAACACAATGCAAAAGTGATGCAGTGGTTAGCACCACAGCCTCACAGCTCCAGCGACCCGGGTTCAATTCTGGGTACTGCCTGTGTGGAGTTTGCAAGTTCTCCCTGTGTCTGCGTGGGTTTTCTCTGGGTGCTCCGGTTTCCTCCCACAAGCCAAAAGACTTGCAGGTTGGTAGGTGAATTGGCCATTATAAATTGTCCCTAGTATAGGTAGGTGGTAGGGAAATATAGGGTCAGGTGGGGATGTGGTAGGAATATGGGATTAGTGTAGGATTAGTATAAATAGGGTGGTTGATGGTCAGCACAGACTCGGTGGGCTGAAGGGCCTGTTTCAGTGCTGTATCACTAAACTAAACTAAAAAAAAATCAGCAGGAGCATAAAAAAAATGGGGAGATGGGAGGGGCAGATGGAGGGCTGAAGTCATGTGATGAAAACTCCAGGAATACGTCCAACTAGAGTTGAAAACCCAAATACAGGTTCACACCACGTGACAATTTCCAGTTGAGAGAACTTAACAAGTCACATGATCTTTATCCACACATCAAAGCTTCACATTTGCCAACATTTCCAGCCCTGGTGTGGGGAGTAATGAGCATGTTCAACATTGTGCACTACCTTTTTTTATTCATTCATAGGATGTGGGCATCACTGGCAACACCAGCAGTTATTGCCCATCCCTAAGTGCCCTTGAGAAGGTGGTGGTGAGCTGTCATCTTAAACCGCTGCCGTCCACGTGGGGTAGGTACACCCACAGTGCTGTTAGGAAGGGAGTTCCAGGATTTTGACCCAGCGACAGTGAAGGAACGGCGATATAGTTCCAAGTCAGGATGGCTTATGGCTTGGAGGGGAACTTGCGGGTGGTGGTGTTCCCATGCATTTGCTGCCCTTGTCCTTCAAGGTGGGAGAGATTGTGGGTTTGGTAGGCGCTGTTGAAAGAGCCTTGATGAGTTGCTGCAGTGCTTCTTGTATATGGTACACACTGTTGCCAATGTGTGCCTGTGGTGGAGGAAGTGAATGTTTTAAGGTGATGGATGGGATCCTGATCAAGCGGGCTGCTTTGTCCTGGGATATGTTGAGCTACTTGAGTATTGTTGGAGCTGCACTCATCCAGGCACATGGAGAGCATTCCAAAACACTGCTGACTTATGCACGTTCTGCACATGCACGGAAACATTGCCTATGCACAGAAGTGGCAGCGATAGATCCGAAGCACTGCATTAGTTGCACGGACAGTGACCTGAAACAGTGGCCGATTGCTCTTTTAAGCAGTCGACACCAAGTAGAGAGAGATAATGGGCCTTCTGCTGGTTACTCAGGGTGTTGCCAGAGTTACTCCATCAGGGCAGCAGGTGTGTATGTTAGGAATTCAGGCATGTGGTACCCATGATTTTCTAGCGATAATTTTAAACAACTGGAAACTCAGGAGCAGGTCCTGCCCACATTTGAACACTCCGAGTAGATCAGGCATCCTACCAGGAGCATGCAGATTGAAAATCACCCCCTAAAACACAATGACTATAATTAAAATTAAGAGCAAGAAAGAACTTGCATTTATGTAGTGCCTTTCACAACCTCAGAATGTCCCACAGCGCTTCCCAGGCAATGAAGTACTTTTGAAGTGTAGTCACTGCTGTAATGTAGGAATTTGCACACAGCAAGATCCCACAAACAGCAATGTGATAATGAGCAGATCATCGGTTTTCAGATGTGGGTAGAGGGATAAATATTGGCCTTGACACCAGGGAGAACTCCCCTGCTCTTCAAAATAGTGCCATGGAACTGTTTCTGTCCCACCTGAGACAGCAGAAGGGACCTCATCTGAAAGATGGCACCTCTGACAATGCTGCACTCTCTCCACTGCACTGGAAGTGCCAGGCTAAATGTTGTTCTGCAGTCTCTGAAGTGGGACTTGAACCCACAACCTTCCGACAGAGGGGAGAGTGCTGCCCACTGAACCATGAATGACACTGTTAATGTAGTGATCGATTCATTTAAAAATTGAAGAATGCATGAGTGGAAATGCAACCCTGGAGACTTAACCTGGAAACTGTAAGATGCTTTTATTACACGTCATATTTTAACGTGTTATATTTTGGCAGAAGTAGGATATTTACTGATTTAAGAGCAGATGTGTTACAGATGTAAGTTTACCTGCAGAGTAGGTGTGTGCATAACTGTTGTAAAAGGTGTTTCAAACATCATGGATATACACGAGCAGATTGTGACGACAATCATCACCCAGTCTAGGTATGTGACCAATCCAAGCAAATCACTAGGAGACAGTACAATAAAAGAGTTACTCTTTAAAGGATACTATCGAGTTATTACATCAGTAACCAGAGGACATAAATTGAAGATAATTGGCAAAAGAACCAGAGAGGAGATGAGGAGAATTAATTTTATTTTTTTTTTACACACAGCAAGTTGTGATCTGGAATGCGCTGCCTGAAAGGGCGGTGGAAGCAGATTCAGTAGTAAATTTCAAAAGGGAATTGGATAAATACTTGAAAAGGGAAATTTCCAGGGCTCTGGGGAAAGAGCAGGGGAGTGGGACGAATTGGATAGATCTTTCAAAGAGCAGGCACAGGCACAATGGCCAAATGGCCTCCTCCTGTGTGGTATCAATATTTTCCCTTCGGCTCATTTCAATCTGCAGGATTACACTCTGACTTTCTAGGGGTGGGGATCAGGTTGAGTCAATGGGAGAGCTGGTGATGCACCTTTCCAAGAGAGGCAGCTTGCTCGAGCTATGAGGATAATACCGATCCCAGAACATATGGGAATCTGGTCTTGGAGGAGGGCTGATGGAGATTCCTCACCATGGCACTTACACCAATGCAGTGCTGTGAGGGCCTCCTGGAAATTTCCAGATTACCTTCACAGCTATTAACTTTGTGTTTAAACCATCACCGCGCGCAATACATTCTGAAGTTATAAAGTCAGACTTTGACATAATTAACACGCAACACTGCTCACATTAAACAAGATGATGAACAGAAAAGAAACTTACTACAGTTGATGGTATTTGGTATTCTTTACTGCTCCTGTAATTGGATCAGTCTTTGATCTACAAAATAAGAGCCTGGTTGTGACATGTGAAAACAATGTTCTGATTTTAAAATTCTCATCCTTGTTTTCAAAACCCTCCATGGTCTCGCTCGTCCCTATCTCTGTAATCCCCTCCAGCCCCACAACCCTCCAAGATCTCTGCACTCCTCCAATTCTGGACTCTTAAGCAACCCTAATTTCCATCGCTCCACCATTGGCAGCCATGCCTTCAGCTGCCTGGGCCCTAAGCTCTGGAATTCCCTCCCTAAACCTCTCTGCCTCTCTCTCCTCCTTTAAGTAGTTCCTTAAACCCCACCTCTTTGACCAAGCTTTTGGTTACCTGTCCTAATATCTCCTTACATGGCTCGGTGTCTAATTTTGTTTGATAACGCTCCTGTGAAATACCTTTGGGCATTTTGCTATGTTAAAGATGTAATATAAATCCAATTTGTCTTTGCTGCATAGAGGTGAAAGTACAAGTCTTCATGTCAGTAGTAGAAACTAACAGCTTCTGCCCCCATAATTTAAGTCCAAGTTGGTTGATCTGCTGATGTGCATGAAGTCATCAGTAAACTTGCTTGAATTTTTCTTGTCAATTTTTCCCCCCAGATGTGACCATTTGCTTTAACCTTCACAATAAAACCATGAAAAAAAGAACAAGACTAAATAAATAACGCGTTGGTCCAGAATTTGCTGGCGTGGGGCTTCTTACGGTGAGTGACAATGAATTAGCTTTTTCCCACACCTTTTAAGGCCCTGTAACTTGCTGGGTGTGAGCTGATAACAGTGCATGAGGGGCACTGGAGCATCTGGGACCTCAGTGTATGATAGTATCAACAGTCGATCTCCTTAACCAATGAGATTTAAGGATTGAGAAAGACACAGAAGAACGACAGAGAAGGAAATCGGGTGAATTAGCGTTAAATCAGGTAGAGAAAGAGAAATAAAGCGAGGGAAAGAAAGATTGGATTGAGAGAGAGAAAAAAGGGGCAAAAAGGAAAAGTAATTTAACATTTAAAAAAATCTAAGAACAATTTACTACCTGCAGGAGTGAGACTCCACAGTTTCAATTGTTCCCTTTCCGAACGTGTGGGGTTGAAGTTCACATCAGGAACATAAATCTCATCAGTAAAAGGATTCTTACGTTAGAGAGATACAGCACTGAAACAGGCCCTTCAACCACCCATTTATACTTTCTTTTGGGCCTCCTTATCTCGAGAGACAATGGATACGCGCCTGGAGGTGGTCAGTGGTTTGTGAAGCAGCGCCTGGAGTGGCTATAAAGGCCAATTCTGGAGTGACCCATTTATACTAATCCTACATTAATCCCATATTCCCTACCATTCTCCTACCACCTACCTACACTAGGGGCAATTTACAATGGCCAATTTACCTATCAACCTGCAAGTCTTTGGCGGTGGGAGGAAACTGGAGCACCCGGCGGAAACCCACGTGGTCACAGGGATAACTTGCAAACTCCGCACAGGCAGTATGCAGAACCGAACCCGGGTTGTTGGAGCTGTGAGGCTGCGGTGCTAACTACTGTGCCGCCACATTGCTAAGTACCAGCACAAACTTTCTGCTGCAAGCTTAATGGGTAATTAATGTGCAAATGCAGAAATTTCTGAAACTCAAGTTGTCGTGAGGCTAACAGCAGAAGGGATTAAATCGTCCAATAACTTGTAGCGATTCACAACTCACAGGGGACCTCTTCCTCACCACAAGATTTTTTTTTTTTAAAGCATTAATGACAGTGAGTGCCATTAAACTCACCATTATTTTTTTCAGCAATTTCTGGGTTAATAAAACCTAAGCACATAAGAAAACATTTTCTTTTGCAGAGCGAAAGAGAGAGACTTACGCATTAAATCGAGCCCTCACTACCACACGGCAGAATGTTCTAAATCTGTGCTCTCGGCCAACTATAAAGAGAGGTTTGTCAAAATAAGGATGATTTTCACGTAATTCTTCTTCTTGAACCTTGCTGAAGAGAGAAGCAAGTTGGGAAATTTTTAATTAAGACTGTTCAGAAATGTTTCTCGGAAGATAAAAACAGAGTTGAAAATGTTTGCAGAGAGCAGCAAACTTACCGTTTCATTTCAGCTTGTTCCTTCTTTTCCTGAATCATCTTTATTTCACTGTCTTCCCTCTGAGCGTTTCGGTATCGGACTGTGCTGGAGTGCTAGACGAAGAATGTAAAATTATTTCCCATGTATTGAGAGAATTACACATAAGAAACCGGTGTTATGACAGCAACTGAGAACAAAAGTTGTGCATAGGTACGGTAGCGTAGTGGTAATGTTACTAGACTAGTGATCTAAATAATGATCTGGAAATATGAGTTCAAATCCCACCACAGCAACTGTGGAAATTTAATTTCAGTTAAATAAAAATAAATCTGGAATAAAAAGTCAGCATCAGTAATGATGTCATTAAAAACCCATCTAGTTCACTAATGGCCTTGAGGGAAGGAAATCTCTTGTCCTTACCCAATCTGGCCTGTATGAAACTCTGGTCGCACAGAAATGTCAAGCAAGCCACCTAATTGTACTTAAGAAGGCAGCTCACCACCATCTTCCCAAGGGCAATTAGGGATCAGTGATAAATACTCCATGATGCCCAAATCCCATGAATGGATACAAAACAAAATTCCATTTAGTGGCATTGATCTAAAATAATGGACTAGATTTTGCAGTCATTCGAAATAAAAACAGAAAATGCAGGAAATACTCAGCAGGTCAGGTAGTATCAACCTAAAATGTTAACTCTGATTCTCTCTCCACAGATGTTGCCCGACATGCTGGAGTGTTTCTGCATTTTCTTTCAGATTTCCAGCATCTGCAGTATTTTGCTTTTTGCCGTTAGTTAGACTCGCACTTGCGCGTTTAGGTTTTAAGCTTTCTTGTGCGGCAAGTTGCTGAAAGTGTGAGCTGAGACTGTCGCAGTGAGGGAAAGTGTGTGAACACGGCAACAATTGTGTATCTCCTTAACCAATCAGACTGATGGGTTGTGAAATTAACAGCACAGGGCTTAAGATGGAATTGTAAATTAGGGTGGGTGAATTCAATGTCAAAGCAGGCACAGAGAGAGAAATAAAGACAGGGAAAGAAAAAGAGGAGTAAGAGAGAGAGGAGAAAAAGAGAGACAGAAAGGAAAGTTAAAAAATACTTTAAAATGTTACATTTTTAAAGTCTCCAACAACAGTTAGAAGCTGAAGGAATGATATTCCACATAGCAAAAGTTTTCAAGGCCAGAGAGATTGTTTAGCGGTAATTAAGACTTAACACATTCTTTAAAAGGGTATTTAGATGGAAATGGACATGCCTAACTTTCTGTGGTGAATTCAGTCCATGTCCATGTACAGGAACCTCATGGCGTTCAATACATTTCAATGGTGAGGCAGATAGTGAGATGCCGTTTTTTGTGCAGATCATGATGCAGCAGCACACCTCAGCCAACAACTTTTGGATTTCCGTGTTTAACCAGGCATCTGTTCTCGTCGAATGCTGTTGTTTCCATTTATTTATAAATAACGGGAAGAGCCATTATTCTCAGCGTTATTTTGACAAGAAAATTTGGCCCAATATGTTGTTGTTATTGATATTCCCAAGATTTAGTTCCTGGTCTTAAGTTTAAACTATATCTTTGGTAGTCATGGAAACATACGAGCAGCAGTGGAGGACAAGCACTATCTATACTCCCAAGGTTATTTTCTCACTCACGTCTTGTGTCAGCGTTTCCAATGATTTCCCTCTGCTGATTCTCTGACTACTTGAACCATGTCGGAGGGACCTGGAGTGTCAGAAACAATAATCAAAGCACTGTATTCAAATGAACACCTTCACCCAGAGAGATTATAGTATGGAAATGAAAAAGAGAATCACAAAAATTATCTTTTATATAATTGCAGATTCCCGATAACAGCTTGTGCAGGGAGAAGTCGTGCATTATAAAGTGTGTGAATTTTTAAAAAACCTTATGTTAAAATTGCCTTTTTAAATGAATGCCAATCTCGATAATTGAAATATGCGAAATGTTACATTTGGAGACTGATCTTAAAATGTCAATGTCACGATCAATATCCATTACTTTTATAAAGTTGTTCTCTGCCGTTCTCCCCTTCCATCCTCACAGCCCCAGTAGACAACACACTTTGCCCAGAAAGTGTGGCTGGAGATTTTGGTCCCAAATTTCCTATATGACATTTTACATCTACCTTACATAGAATTTGCATAAAGATTTACAGCACAGAAACAGGCCATTCGGCCCAACTGATCCATGCTGGAGTTTATGTTCCACATGAGCCTCCTCCCACTCCTCATCATCCCATCCTATCAGCATATCCTTCTATTCCTTTCTCATGTGTTTATCCAGCTTCCCCTTAAATGTATCTATACTATTCGCCTCAACTACTCCATGTGATGGCAAGTTCCATATTCTCACCATTCTCTGGGTAAAGAAGTTTCTCCTGAATTTCCTATTGGATTTACTCACGATTCAAGCCAAAGAATCTACAAGCTACGATGGTAAACTAGTTAACCCACCAAGCTAACCAGTACCTAAAGTGGTTTTAATGATTTCCATTAATAAACACGGCAACTATTTTGGATTAGCAATCTCTGACATTCATACAGCTAAATGTTGACCTAAAATCCCCTGAAGTTTTAATGGGCTTCTGTCTCACATATTTTAACGGCAGCCTTTAACACGTCTGATCGTCCAATTACCTGCGTTCTTGACGGATATGGTGCTGAACACTTAAAATAGAACGTTCTTTTGCAGGTTGTCCTTCAAAAGATCCACTCAACATTCGCTGTCGAGTGCAGGCCCTGCAGAAACCAAAATAAATTGACGCAAATATATTTTTATTTTCAACTGAGCGCTAAACAATTTTCTTTTACAACACTCAATCGCACTGATTTTTTAAAAAGTATGAAGGGGCAGAGTTTCCACTTCGGGCACAAATTGTGTCCATTTTGTAAAGTTTATATTTCTCCCCATGAGTTTATGCTCAAACTCATTTGCATATCACCAGATTCAAGATCTGCCATGATTCCAGTGCACTCGGGCAGTATGTTAAAATGTAATTAATTTTCTTTAACAAATTTTGCTTTCAAAGATATTCTTTGGTATATTTAAAAGTGGTAAATTGGTAAAGTTTGACTAATACAGCTGAAAATGAGGTTATCAAAAAAAATAAACATTTTAAATTAGATTATCAATCCACCGTGAGCATCCCGATGTTAAATAACTGAAAATTACTTAAAAAAAAATATAAAAGACCATTTTCTAGTTAGATTGGGGTACAATAGTCAGCTGCTTAGAAGATTTTAAAAAATCATTCAAAATCTTTTAAAACATTCCTATTAATGTCCCTGCACCCAAAATATCCAGTTTAATACTTGGAGCCTCCTCAAATGACTGCAAACCTATTAGCAGAAACCCGTCACAAAGACAAATGCATCCTGGGGGAATGGCCAGTTTTGTGGACTGGGTTGGCTTTTAGCACAATCTTCTCTAAAATTAGTGCAAAATATCGCAGAAACTCCAATTAGGCTGAATGCAAATTGTGTTTACATTTCCGTGATCTTTTGCAATTGTTGCCCTAATATTGGAGGAATAGCGCCAGAAAAAACAGTGCAATCAAGCGGAAACTCCAGGCTGATAACTTTTATTGGACAGGAGGTCGTGTACAGGAGTACTGTCAACCAGTCACATTCTTTCCAAAAAACGGTAAAAATATTAATCTTTTGTGTATAACTCATACTAAATCTATTGCCGTTGCAATTAAACACCAACAGTATTAATGTGCATACAAGTGATGAATGTGCTATGTTTTCATTGATTTGATGAAATGCTTATTGAGCAGCTGTAGTATTTTTATACTTCATGTTCCCAGTTTCCCTCCAACACAGCATCCCATATAATAGAACATTCCCAGATTCTGCCATTAGCCGAGGAAACAGGCAGGAAAGAATGGTCTGTGGCCGAGCAGCTCTGCCACACCACAGACAGGAACTTGTTCATTCAGACCTGTTCTGTTTCACTCAGGTTGTTAGACAGTGGGCTGACTTTTGACTACAGTGGGGTTAATACAACTGGTGTAAATCCTGCCCCGAAAGCTCTTGCAACTAAGAAGACTAATTTTTTTTCCCTGATGTGAACTCATTTACAGAATCGTTCACCCATCCAGGTTAGCAATGAGAAAGGAAAATTGCGTGCAATTAAAATTCAAAGGGATGGAAATAACTAGAGGGGCTGACAATCCCATGGATCGCCTCGGGACATTTTCCTATGTTAAGAGGTGCTATATAAATGCAAGTTGTTGTTGACGGCTTAGGGCAGGATTTTGCCCTTTGGGGTCAAATGCAGGTCACAACCCCACACTGTGAGGAACAGTCAACTGGCAGTGATTTTCCCCAAATTGGCCAATTAGTGGCCACAGTGCGGGCTCGCCTCCCAATTAAGGATGTGGGCGGGCTCACAAAGCTGGAGGACAAATAGGAGGCCTTCAAGCATGGAAGCAACAGCAGGCTGCCTTTTCAGGTAAGAGATCGGAGCGGGAGCTGCAAGATAGAGGCACCGTCTCTCCAACATTTTAAACTTTAAAATAAAAGATAGACTCAGCAGCTGGGCCATCATTGTGGAGGGTAAACCGCTCCACAGGGTGGCCTGCACCTGAAGCCAAGCAGACTGGGAGGGCCATTTTTATTAATACATTTCTTTTTAATTTGTTTGGGGATGTGGGTGTCGCTGGCTAGGCCAGCATTTATTGCCCATTTCTAATTGCCCTTGAGAAGGTGGTGGTGAGCTGCCTTCTTGAACCGCTGCAGTCCATGTGGGGTAGGTACACCCACAGTGCTGTTAGGAAGGGAGTTCCAGGATTTTGACCCAGTGACAGTGAAGAAACGGTGATATAGTTCCAAGTCAGGATGGTGTGTGGCTTGGAGTGGAACCTGCAAGTGGTGGTGTTCCCATGCATCTGCTGCCCTTGTCCTTCTAGGTGGTAGAGGTCGTGGGTTTGGAAGGTGCTGTCGAAGGAGCCTTGGTGAGTTGCTGCAGTGCATTTTGTAGATGGTACACACTGCTGCCACTGTGCGTCAGTGGTGGAGGGAGTGAATGTTGAAGGTGGTGGATGGGGTGACAATCAAGCAGGTTGCTTTGTCCTGGATGGTGTCGAGCTTCTTGAGAGTTGTTGGAGTTGCACCCATCCAGGCAAGTGGAGAGTATTCCATCACACTCTTGACTTGTGCTTTGTTGATGGTGGACAGGTCTTGGGGAGTCAGGAGGTGAATACTCGCAGCAGAATTTCCAGACCCTGACCTGCTCTTGTAGCCACAGCCTTTATGTGGCTGGTCCAGTTCAGCTTCTGGTCAATGGTGACCCCCCAGGATGTTGATAGTGGGGGACTGACTGATCGTAATGTCATTGAAAGTCAAGGGGAGATGGTTAGATTCTCTCTTGTTTGAGATGGTCATTGCCTGGCACTTGTGTAGTGTGAATGTTACTTGCCACTCATCAGTCCAAACCTGGATATTGTCCAGGTCTTGCTGCATACAGACATGGGCTGCTTCAGTACCTGAGGAGTCGCAAATGGTGCTGATCACTGCAATCATCAGCGAACATCCCCACTTCTAACCTTATGATTGAAGGAAGGTCATTGAAGCAGCTGAAGATGGTTCAGCCTAGGACACTACCTTGAGGAACTCCTGCAGTGATGTCCTGGGACTGAGATGGTTGACGTCCAACAACCACAACCATCTGCCTTTGTGCTAGGTATGACTCCAACATAGATGGGTAATATAATTTAACGGTCTTTTGTTGTTCCTTAACATGAAAAATCTTACCTAAGGATTTTATTTATCGCATTTTCCTTTTCAAGAAGATTTCGGGCACAGATGCTGGAAACTGATCGTCGCAACTGAAAATAACCATGAATATGAGAGCGAAGTTAAACCAGGACCTTCCTGGAAATCTAAAGAGACAGTTAATGCAGTGTGATCTTGCTATTGTTAATGGAAGTGAGTTAGACATAACTCTTGGGTCTAAAGGGATCAAAGGGTATGGGGCAAAAGCGGGAACAGGTTACTGAATTGGATGATCAGCCATGATCATAATGAATGGCGGAGCAGGCTCGAAGGGCCGAATGGCCTACTCCTGCTCCTATTTTTCTATGAAATGCAGCTAAATCTCGGGTTTTTAAAGAGAATAACCTTTTCCCAAATAGGCCACAGGTTATATCCACCAACACTGCAGTTTGCTTTCAGGTTATTCGCTTCCATTGCTTCTAGTCAACTTCGGCAGTATAAGTTGTGACACTGGGCTACATTTTCCTCCGCATTAGCACATTTTAGTTTGACACTGTATTTGCAGAAAAGGCCACACACCATAAGATCTATGACAATGGCACCTTTTTTGGAAAGTTCCACTCCAGGGACATGAACACACAATAAAGCTGGCACTCCCAGTGCCGTACTGAGGGAGCTGCACTGTTGGAGATGCTGTCCTTCAAGTGTGACATTAAACAGAGGCCCCGTCTGCCCTCAGGTGGGCCTAAAAGATCCCACAGCCATTATTTGAAAGAAGAGCGGGGAGTTTTCCCTGAGCTAGTATTTATCCCTCAACCAACATCACAGAAAACAGATGACTATCTGGTCATTATCACATTGCTGTTTGTGGGAGCTTGCGGTGCACAAATAGGCTGCTGTGTTTCCTACATTACAACAGTGATTACACATCAAAAAATACCTCATTGGCTGTAAAGTGCTTTGGGACATCCTGAGGTCATGCAAATTCTTTCAAATTTATGACATTTCCAAAGGCATCAGGCAATTTTCTGGAAATCAATTACTGCAATACTATTCTGAAGCAAAGGTGCAATGTTTGGCAATAAAGTCTGTACTTTCTGACCAAGTTTTGCAGAGAACAACCTTGTTTTTCTGTAAGAGTGTCATTAATATTGCTACAGTTTTACCTTCTGATCAATATATTTATTATCCTCAATACAGGATCGTTTAGAATGGTCACATGATGACGATCCTGAGGGTAACCTGCGGAGCAAACAACTCGTGTCTTGCTGCTGACGATCAATAAACTGCTTCATAAAACTTTCCCTAAAGATAAAAACAATGAGGCAGATAGTAAGACAAATAAAGTCTGATTTACAAGTACTCACTACATGCCATTTATGATAGGGAGTTTAATTTAATAAAACAATTTGCTATGGTGTCCATGGCACCTTCTTCATTCAAAGGGTTGTGAATTTTTGGAATTCTCTACCCTAGAGAGCTGTGAATACTCAGTCATTGAGTATATTCAAGACTGACTGATAGATTTTTGGACACCTAGGCAATTAAGGGATGTGGGAATAGTGCAGGGATGTGGAGTTGAGGTGGAAGATCAGCCATGATCTCGTTCAGCGGAGGAGGAGGCTAAAATGGCCAACACCAGCTCCTGTTTATGTTCTTACAAATGAACATCCTGCAGATTCAGAAACAGAACTGTATTTTACGGTGGTATTTTGAAACTATACTGGTTAAAAATTAAACTAATGTGCGAAAAGAAAATGCTGGAAATACTCAGCAGGTCTGGCAACATCTGTGGTGAGAAAAACAGTTAACGTTTCAGGTCGATGACCTTTCATCAGAACTGTTCTGATGAAAGGTCTACCCCCAGCCTGCTTTCAGGAGAAGCATTTCCAACACTACTGTCAAAACCTACCGGATTCTGGGAACTGAGAAGTCCGATGGTAATTTAGATATTTTCACCATCTGTGGTCTGTTGGGGAACTTTTCAAAGATTCGTAAGCGAAGTGGAAGCTTTTCCTTAGTATCAGCATTGGCTTCACTTTGTTTAAGCTGAAATTAAAATAATATATATTATAAATCAGTGATAACTTGTTTTGAAATTTTAAGCTAGCCTGCTTTTAGAATTCATTCATGGGATGTGAGCATCGTTGGCAAGGTTTTCATTTATCACCCATCCCTAATTACCTGTGAGAAGATGGTGGTGAGGCACCTTCTTAAACCTCTGCAGTCCAGGTACACCACAGTGCTGTAGGGATTTTAACCAAGCAACAATGAAAGCCGTTGCCTAGGTTGATGCTGGGTGTTTTGTCTTATTAAAAATCGGGGATGCTCAAGAGGCAGGAATTGGAGGAGCGCAGATATCTCAGAGGGTTGTGGGGCTGGAGGAGGTTAGAGAGATAGGGAACGGTGAGGCCAAGGAGGATTTGAACACAAGGATGAGAATTTTGAAATCAAGGCATTGCTTAACCAGGAGATTAAGTAAGATGTGGAGTCGGTAGACTTGATTTGCTCTAAGATAGACTGTTTGCTATGAGTCTTGCCATAAGACCTGCCCCAACTCCAACTCATTGGCTGACTGTGGGGTCAATGAACATTCTGGAACTTTATGGAACTTACTGTAGAATACAAGTCAGTGGAAACTCCAATTAAATGACAATGTTCTGTTAGATGACACCCTCAGCACTACATCCATTTCTGGTCACAAGGGAGCTAGCCCAATGAAATGCCAACAAGGCCGACCCAAAGTGATCCAGACTAATTTCAAGGCCAGTGTTTTACTTTTATAAATGTTGATCTACAAAGTGTTACCGCAAAATAGTGATACGTGTAGTATTGATCATGTGTAGATATTGCGCAGGGAAAGAAATGACTGACATTTCCAAAATTAATTGCTGGAATTTCCAAGGCATAATAGGTAGTTTTAAAGTTAGGTTTAGTGATTTTTTTTTTTGAGAATTATGTTTTATTCATGTGTTACGTTCTGAATTAAATTTTTAGGTGTATATTGGTCAAATGACACAGAAAGCAACAAAAAAAGTTACCAAAACAAATTTGATAGGTCGGTTTAGTGGTGATTGCTGGTTTGTGGATAAAAACTTAAAACAATTCACCTGTTGGACAGTTCAGTCTTGTACTCACAGATAATTCATCATCTTTGCTAACTGCCTCATGGATGAAACTAGTTTAATTGGTTTGCGTTTAGTCAGTTCGAATTGGAGACCTGCCAGTGAGGTTACCTCGACTGGGAAGTAGTTTCTTGACCCAAGCACCATTTCCTAATGATCTGGAAACAGGAGTTTAATTCCCACCACAGCAACTGGGGAGTTTAAATTCAGTTAATTAAATAAATCTGGAATTAAAAAGATAGTATCAGTAATGGTGACCATGGGATTACTGGATTGTTGTAAATTCCTATCAGTTCACTAATGTCCTTTAGGGAAGGAAATCTGCCCTCTTTACCTGGTCTGGGCCTACAAGTGACTCCAGACCCACAGCAAAGTGGTTGACTCTTAACTGCTCTCTGCAATGGCCTAGCAAGACACTCAGTTGTAATAAACCACTATGAAAAAGTCATCATAGCAGTACCTTCATCGTCACATCTCCGGGTCTACACTTAGGGACCGATAAAGTGGACGAGGCCTCGGTGACACCCCCGCCAAACTGCATCACATGGACTGCAGCAGTTCAAGAAGGCAGCTCACCACCACCTTCTCAATGGCAATTAGGGATGGGCAACAAACGTCAGACTTGCCAGCAGCACCCACATCCCATGAATGAATAAGAACCACCTAATGAACCTTTGTCGCACCACTTCTACGTCCGGTATATCCTTCTCTAGGTAAGGAGCCAGAACTGCAGTTTACACCTCTGAGGAATTTCAGGGCGATCGACAGTACTTCACTGTCACTGGAAGATCTTCTACAAATTCTTTTCATTGTAATGTCACTTCCATACACAGGACTTTCTGTACCTATGTCTGACTCATCAGAAATGACACCTCAGGAGATCTGATAGCAATAACTAATAATAAAAAGGCTTGCATTTATATAGCACCGTTCAAGGTCCCAGGACATCCCAAAATGCTTTATAGTCAATGAAGTACTTTTGAAGCCTTGTCATGTAGGGAATGCGGCAGCCAATGTGTGCACAGCAAGCTCCCAGAAACAGCAATGTGATAATAATCAGATTTTTTTTTTTTAAAGTGATGTTGATTGAAGAATAAATATTGACCAGGACACCCGGGAGAACTTCCCTGCTCTTCAATATAGTGCCACGGAATCTTTTATGACCACCTGAGATGGCAACCAAAAGATGAAAGCACATCACAACATAGAATGATATAACACAGAAGGAGGCCCTTCAGCCCATCACGCCTGTGCCGGCTCTTTGAAAGAGCTATCCAATTAGTCCCACTCCTCTGCTTTCCCCATAGCCCTGTAAATGTTTCTTGTTTAAGTATTTATCCAATTCCCTTTTGAAAGTTACTGTTGAATCTGCTTCCACCGCCCTTTCAGGCAGCGCGTTCCAGATCACAACAACTCACTGTAAAAAAAAAAATTCTCATCTCCTCTCTGGTTCTTTTGCCAATTACCTTAAAACTGAGTGCTATTGTTACTGACCTTCCTACCAATGGAAACTGCTTCTTCCTTTTTTTAAAATTCATTCATGGGATGTGGGCATCGCTGGCTAGGACAACATTTATTGCCCATCCCTAATTGCCATTGAGAAAGTGGTGGTGAGCTGCCTTCTTGAACCACTGCAGTTCTTGGGTTTACGTACACTCAGTGTTATTAGGATGGGAATTCCAGGATTTCAACCTTGTGACAGTGAAGGAACAGCAATATAATTCCAAGTCAGGATGGTGTGTGGCTTACAAAGGGAACCTGCAGGTGGTGGTGTTCCCAGGCATCTGTTGCCCTTGTCTTTCTAAGTGGTAGAGGTCACAGGTTTGGAAGGTGCTGTCTAAGGAGCGTGGGCGCATTGCTGCTACTGTGCCTCGGTGGTGAAGGGAGTGAATGTTTGTAGATGGGGTGCCAATCAAGCGGCTGCTTTGTCCTTGATTGTATCAAACTTCTTGAATGTTGTTGGAGCTGCACCCATCCAGGCAAGCGGAGAGTATTCCATCACACTCCTGCCTTGTAGATGGTGGACAGGCTTTGGGAGTCAGGAGATGAATTACACGCTGCAGGATTCCTAGCTTCTGACCTGCTCTTGTAGCCACAGTATTTATCTGGCTGGTCCTGTTCAGTTTCTGGTCAATGGTAACCCCCAGGATGTTGATAGTGGGGAATTCAGCAATCGTAATGCCATTGAATGTCAAGGGGAGATGGTTAGATTCTCTCTTGTTTGAGATAGTATTGCCTGGCACTTGTGTGTGATCAAGAATTATTCATTCAATCAGGTCTGTTGGTTTTCCAATTGGTGTGGGGAAATGATGTGTTACAAGGATGAACACATTAGATGGGGAAAGGGATGCTTGGAGGAGGTCAATCATGTGATGAAAGCTCCAGGAATACTTTGAACCAGAGTTGGAAACCCTAGATTAAGGGCAGAAGACTTTGTATCTTCTAACATACCAGGAGCAATGCCGCGGGAGATCGGCTAGTACTGTACATAAGCAACGCAGGATGAAGATTAGTGAACAGCAAGATTGCAAATTGTGGAGTGCTCAGAAGATGGCAGTAGAGAACTGTGCACCATAGCAGGTGAGGCCAAAAGAGTAAGCACAATCTTGTGATCATCGGTGAAGATTTCTGGCTACTTTCCAAACACATCAAATTGAGAGTTAGGTGTGATGCATTAGGACAATGAAATGAACACTAAAGGTGAAAACAAACATATAGAGACAGTAATTAGCGAACTGCAAACCTCCAAACCTATCCCAACAGGCATAACAGGTTGTCAACAGATGTTGTTGGAGCCATGTCTTTAGCTGCCTACATCCTTGAACTTTGCAGTCCTCCAGGGGAGGTAATACTCTGCAGACCAAGGATTTTGGGTCAGAAATGGCTGGGAAGTTGAGTCATTGGGATAACGCATTACCGGCCCTCACTTTATCAATTCATTAACAAAATCCAGGAATTTGCAGAGTTAAGTATATTGGCCTTGGAAGAGGTGCAGCACAGATTTCCCAGAATAATACTGGGGCTAAAAGGGTTAAATTATGAGGATAGATTTAATAAATTAGACTTGTATTCATTCCCGGAGGTGTATAGAAGATTAAAGGGTGATCTACTTGAAGATAGAGACAAACGATTTCCTCTAGTTGCGGGGGTGGGGGAGGGCGTGCGGAGTAGTTCAAATTCCCTTTGCAAGCCACACACCATCCTGACTTGGAACTATATTGCCGTTCCTTCACTGTCGCTGGGTCATAATCCTGGAGCTCCCTTCCTAACAGCACTGTGGATGTACCTACCCCACCTGGACTGCAGTGGTTCAAGAAGGCAGCTCATCACCACCTTCTCAAGAGCAATTAGGGATGGGCGATAAATGTTGGCCTCGCCAGCGATGGCCACTTCCTGTGAATGAGTGAATAAAAAAACATAAGGGGCATAACCTTAAAATTAGAAAAGCAAAGCTGGAAATTTGAAATAAAAAGAGAAAATACTCAACAGGTCGAGTAGCATCTGTGGAGACAAATCAGAGTTAATGTTTCAGGTGGATGACCTTTCATCAGAACATATTTATTACCTTAAAATTAGTGCCAGGTCATTCAGCAGTGTTGTTAGGAGGCACTTCTTCACACAAAGACTAGTGGAAATCCAGAACACTCTCCTCAAAAAGCTGTTGAGGCTGGTGGGGTCAATTGAAAATTTCCAACCTGAGAGCCATAGATTTATTTTTGGGTAGGAGTTATTTAGTGTTACAGAACCAAGGCAAGTAAATGGAGTTAAGATACAGATCAGCCATGATCTAACTGAAAGGGGGAACAGGCTTGGGGGGTTGAATGGCCTCCTCCTATTCATTTGTTCTGGGATACACCAGGAGTTCTGACTCTCTGCATGTTGCTGGATGATTTGCATTGTTCTGCAGTCAGCTTCGCTAAAACTGAATAAAGAACCATCTTGATATGAGGCTCCCCTTTGAACCTAATGGTGATCTTGAAATTGCTGGATTTAGGGCATTTTTAAGAAATATTCCTGATAATTAATGCTGTAGAGGACCTTGTTAATGACCTCTTTCATGGTCCTGACATGACACTCAACAATGGAGGCCCAGAACAGAACCAGCAGAAGCGGAGGAGACACTCTCACTCTAGCAGGCAGTGAATTGTTCCTAGAGGTTTTTTTGTTTTATTCTTTACTGCTTTGGCAGTAGATTTGTGCCATCCTTGCATTCACACTCCTGTTAGTGTCTGAAGGCAAACGTTTTCAGGGCACAGAGCTGTTATGACACTCAGAAGATACAAATTAGATATATTGCTTTCAGAAATTAACACTTTGGGATCCAGTGTCTGAGTAACTTGAGACGCGACGGGTGGAGCTATCGGCCTGCTTGTAACAGGCGACGATGGTTTCTAAAGCTCTCCACCACTGGGGGGCTTTTCCTCACCTCATTTCTGGGTCTGTTGTAGACCCTTTGATATAGATTGATCACTGTGATGAGTCAGTAACTGCATTATTATTGTATCATATGACAAGCAGGATGATAGACAGTGAGCTTGATAGACCAGGGTCTATCAGCTAGCAAATCCCATGAAAAAAGTGCAATGATGCACCCACTGGGTTTTCCACTATTCCTGATCATGATGGACAGGCAGCTGCTTCTGTATTTCATGAGTTCAGAATATTTGAACTTTTTACACATTTGCCAGTCACTCTCAATTCTCACGGCCCAATACAGCACTTCCTAAACTCAACCTGATTACTGTGTCTCTTTTAAATTTCTTACTTTTCCTTTCTCTCAGCCGTGGCTCAGTGGGTGGCAGTCTCAACTCTGAGTCAGAAAAAAGAAAGGACTTGCATTTATATCACAGTTTTCATGACCACAGGGTGTCCAAAGATGACATGCTTAAGTCCTGGAGTGGGACTTGAACCTATGAACTTCTGACTCGGGTGAGAATGCGACCCACAGAGCCATAGCTGACACACAAGAAGGTTAAGGGTTCAAGTCCCACTCCAGAACTTGAGCATAAAATCCAAGCTGCCACTCCAGTGCAGTACCGGGTGAGTGCTGCACTGTTGGATGTGTTGTCTTTTGGATGAGATGTTAAACTGAGGCCCAGGCTACTCTCAGGTGGGTGTAAAAGATCCCATGGCACTATTCTGAAGAAGAGCAGGGGAGTTCTCCCCAGTGTCCTGGCCAATATTTATCCCTCAATCAACAACACAAAAACAGATTAACTAGTCATCATCACATTGGTGTTTGTGGAATCTTACTGTGTGCAGATTGGTTGATGTGTTTCCTTCAAAACAGTGACTGCACTTCAAAAAGTACTTAATTGGTTGCAAAGAGCTTTGGGTATCCTGTCGTCATGAAAGGGGCTATATAAATGAAAGTCTTTCTTTCCATCTCTTTTCTACTCATCTAGTGAGAATTATTTTTTGCTCATTTATCAGGCCATGTAGATTGCCTTGACATTAATTTGAGACTAAGAATTATAGGGTAAAAGATGTGATTAATGACTCATGGTGCTTTACAGTGTCCACCCTCTGATTACTTACACTTAATTGCATACTAGTTAATCTCCCGTGCTGTTCCACACAGAGAGTCAAGACCCACTGCAGTATTCAGGTCAAGCAAAATTAGAGGGCGGCGAATAAATGGACCCAAATCGAGGTCAGGCAAAGGATAGAGGGGAGGAGGAGTTGTCATGCTGCTCAGTTGAGGACAGGACGTGGTTGGGGAGGGTGGGAGGGGTGGAGGGGGTGGAGGGGTGAGGGTTTGATGAAATGCTGTTCAGTTGCAGGGGCAGAGGGAAGGCTCCTGTTAGATGACAGAAGCGAAATGCAGCACTGTTATGATCCACTCATTGATTTTAATGTACAAGAGATGCAAGAATGATGATCAGAGGGAGAAGCAGGCTTTCACATAGTTTACCATGATTTGTGCATAACTTTGAGAAATGGTGTATGTTAACCATTCTGTTAGTGCAGAGACGTGCTTGCTTTACAGAAGCATGCAGTGATATTGGGCACCCATTACTAGAAGCAAGAAGTGGGGGGGGGAGCGGGAAGAAGGGTGGGCAGGGGACAGGGGTGGGCAGGGGAGATTCAGAGAGTGGCATGTGATCTTGCAAGGAGTCTAGTATGGAGGGGGAAGGGGAGGAGCCTTCACAGGGGGCCTCACCCTTGTTCATAGGGTCCACACCCCAGAGGAAACTAACTGTACCTCAGTAAGGAGTAGTGTGAGCGAAGACTGTTCTTACCAGAGAAGGAAGTTGCAGTTAATGGCCACAGCTGGTTGCATTGTCTGTGACATTGTCTCTTGAAGTTCTATGAATCACTCAGGGTTTAGCTGGAGACAGTCATAGAATTTACAACACAGAAACAGGCCATTCAGTCCAACTGATCAGTGTTTATGCTCCAGATGAATCTCCTCCCACTCCTCTTCAACTCACCCTATCAGCCTATCCTTTTTATTCCTTTCTCCCTCATGTATTTATCTCGCTTCCCCTTAAAATGCATCTACGTTATTTGCCTTAACAGCTCCCTGTGATAGTGAGTTCCACATTCTCCCCACTCTGGGCAGAGAAATTCCTCCTGAATTCCCTTTGGATTTATTAGTGACTATCCTATATTTATCACCCCTAGTTCTAGTCTCCCCCTGCAAGTGGAAACATCTCCTCTAAGTCTACTCTACCAAAACACCTTCATAATTTTAAAGACCTCTATCAGGTCACCCCTCACCCTTCTCTTTTCTAGAGATAAGAGGCCCAGTGGTACATTAGGGGCTGAAGGTTGAAAAATCGTTGCCCAATTTCTTCACCCCAGATAGAACCTTAGTGTCCTATACTGGAACTGCAGCAACCTTGTGTGGATTGGCGGGGGTGGGGATGGGGTGGTTTGGGGGTGGGTGGGGGTGTTGGGTGACAGCATTTCTGCTAATGTATCCCTGGATTTGGGTCAGCATCTATGGATTTCAATCTGGTTGGTCATGAGGACTCCTCCACCACGCATATGCCAACTAACTGGCCTATTGGCATTTTGGTCCCAGTTTATATGACCAAGGGGAGTTAAAATACAGTCGCCAACTTTTGTGGCAACATTTCCTCATGTGTTGGCCCTTTAAATGTAAGGAACGCACAAACCCTCTTCACAAAATTGACAAAGATTTGCATAATTTTGCACTCACAGATGCAGCCCTGCTTTTAAAAAAAATAAATACCAGAATAGAAACTCATTAAAATGTTCAGTGAATCTGTACTGCATTTGACATCAAGTACCTTGGTGATTGACATACACCTCCCCACTTCATGTTTCGAGTGCTAAGAGCCAATTTAAAACATTTTTCAAGAACCCTCGGTATCACATTAATATACAATACAAGCTTTTTCAAAAAGTATTCCAGCAGTATATTATTACAGAACATATATAGAATTTACAGCACAAAAACAGGCCAGTCAGTCCAACTGGTCTATGCTGGTGTTTATGAGCCTCCTTTCAACCTGACTTCAGCTCACCCTATCAGCATATCCTTCTTTTCCTTTCTCCCTGATGTGTTTATCCAGCTTCCCCTTAAATATATCTATGTTATTCGCCTCAACCACTCCCTGTGGTAGTGAGTCCCACAGTCTCACCACTCTCTGGATGACGTTTCTCCTGAATTCACTATTGGATTATTAGTGACTATCTCATATTGACACCTCTAGTTTTGGTCTCCCCCACAAGCAGAAATGTCATCTCTACATCCAAGTGAAATATTCGGGAAGAGAAATGTAGTATTTGTCGCACGCTAACTTTCAATGTCTGGTAAAGAAATAATAGACGCATTTGATTATTTCACTGCATAGACAAAGACACACAAGATCACAGTTGAACATCATCTAATGTAATCAGAGGGAAAGAGATGGAGGGGCCAATCACTCAAGCCACTCTTGTGCATTGCTTAGTGCCTGGTTATAGAAACTTGGGAGTTGGTCACTTAACAGGGCTTGGGAATAATGTATGAGAGACAAGAAAAAAATTCACCCCACACCTGGAATAAATAAATAGAAATTTCAAAGGTTTGATATGTGAGTTTCAGAAAGGGGAGAGTTTGGTGGTCAGCACAGCAATTTAAAACAGATGAAGCAGTACTGAACAATGGGAAGTGTATCCTGCTTTTCAAACACTTGCCATACAATATTAGCACCTGTATTTCAAGTCAGGAATTCCCAATATGTTTCCTGTTAAAATCCCAATTAAAGACACTTTTCTGGCTATCCAAATTTTTAAGAAAAAAATGTATACATATGTTACATAAATAGGATCATAAAATAATATTCCCGAATGGATGGTGGAAGCAGATTTAACAATAACTTTCAAAAGGGAGTTGGAAAAATACTTGGGAAAAAGGGTTGCATGGTTATGGGGAAAGGGAAAGTGGTGGAACTAATTGGAAAAGCTCTTTCAAAGAGATGGTACAGGCACAATGGGCCGAATAGCCTCCGCCTGTGCTATATGATTCTACAACAAATTAAATTGAACTTGTGGGAAATGATTGCTTGAATACATTGCAATGAACTTTCTCAATCCTGTACATATCTATGCACTTAATCCAAATTAGCATGACGGATGTGGCAAGTTCCTGGGTTATCTATGTAAGGTAATTGTTGCAGATATCGAACGATGAAGAATCTTATGTAGTGCATGGATACCTAAGCATGATTGTCACTCTCTCGACGTAGCAAATATAGGTTAAACCAAAGCCTTCATTTCCATATCAGTAGCTTTCACAGCAAGTTTGCACACAGAAGAACATCTTGGGACTCCCACATCACACCACTGTTGCGATTAATTAGCATTTTTAAATCCTTTTTTAAAAATAAAAACTTAAGCTCACTGGCATGACAATCTATTAATGATCTCTACAAGTCTCCTTTTTTAAAAAGACTAAAAAAAAAGTGTTTTCAGCATAGAATCCAAGTAACAACCAATGATTTAAAAGCCTAGCTATCACAAGTAAAGGTAAATAACAGATACGTTTAAGGGGAAGCTGGATAAACACACGAGGGAGAAAGGAATAGAAGGATATGGTGATAGGGTGAGATGAAGAGGAGTGGGAGGAGGCTTGTGTGGAGCAGAAACAGACATAGAACAGTTGGGCCGAATGGCCTGTTTCTGTGCTGTAAATTCTCTCATTTTTAGTGATAAACCTTTCGAACTGACATAAAATATGGTTAATAAAAATTGTCAAGCTAGAATATTTCATGGATTTGACAGTGGTACATGGACATACTGGGAACTTTTATTCTATGTTTTCCATAGATTAGTTTCCTTCTGGGTTCAGTGAGTTGACAATCAAAGTACCTGAGCTAAAAGCAAAATACTGCAGATGTTGGAAATCTGAAATAAAAACAGAATGTGCTGGAAATATTCAGCAGGTCTGGCAGCATCTGCAGAGAGAGAAGCAGAGTTAACATCTCAGGTCTGTGACCTTTCATCAGATGTTCTGAGGATAGGTCACAGACCTGAAATGTTAACTCTGTTTCTCTCTCCACAGATGCTGCCAGACCTGCTGAATATTTCCAGCACATTCTGTTTGTATTTCCAAGTACCTGAGCTATTTTGCAAGTAGCAGTACATATGATCCCAACCAGCCAATTTCAGCTATTTACCCACTGCCTAGGATGCTTTGCAAACTCTTTCCCAAGCACGCATTGTCCCACTCAAAGTACACAGTCAGAATGACACTGCAATAACAGATTAAAACTCAACCCTCAAGAATCATCAAATTTTCATTGCAGTTGAGATAGGAACTATGGAGGAGGCGAGAGTGTTAGGAATCCAAGAACAGAAATCATGAAGCTACTGGACAGATACAAAATGTTAATAGAATGTTAGCCTTTGTCGCAAGGAAAGAGGAATACAAAGGGGTAGAATTTAGATACCGTTGTATCAATCTCTGGTTAGACCACAAATGAAGAACTGCACTCAGTTCTGGACACTATACCTCAGGCAGCACATACTGAGCTTAGAGGGAGTGCAGTGTGGATTCATCAGAATGATACCAGGAATAAAAGAGTTAAACTATGAGAACCAGTTGCATAACCTAGGCTTGTATTCTCTTGAGTATAGAAGAATAAGGAGTGATCTAATTGGGGTGTTTAAGATGATTAAAGGATTCGATAGGGTCGATAGAGAAAAACTATTTCCTCTGGTGGGGGGGGGGGGGGGGGCGGTGGAGTCCAGAACGAGGGGGCAGAATCTTAAAATTACAGCCAGGCCGTTCAGGGGTGATGTCAGGAAGCACTTATTCACATAGAGGGGAGTGGAAATCTGGAACTCTCTCCCCCAAAAAGCGGTTGAGGCTCAGGGTCAATTGAAAATTTTAAAACGCGATAGGCATTATGGTCGGCATGGACGCGGTGGGCCGAAGGGCCTGTTTCTATGCTGTATGACTCCATGATTGATTTGTGTTCGGTAAGGAGATTAAGGTTTATGGAATTAAGGCTTGAAATGGAGTCAAGATACAGAACAGTCATGATTTAATTGAATCTATTGATCTTAGTTTTGAAATTTTCAATTGACCCCAGCCAAGCCTCAACAGCTTTTTATTGGGGTGGGGGAGTGAGTTCTTGCTGCAAACTGTTCAAATATCTGATACGTCTGATAACTTTATAAAACACTGGTTCGGCCTCAACTGAAGTATTGTGTCCAATTCTGGGCACCAATCTTCAGGAAGGATGTGAAGACATTGGCGAGGGTGCAGAAAAGATTTACGAGAATGATTCGAGGGATGCGAGATATCAGTTACGGGAATAGATCGGCAAAACTGGGACTGTTCTCCTTGGAGGGGAGATTTGATAGAGGTGTTCAAAATCATGAGGAGACTGGACAGAGTAGATAGAGAGAAACAGTTCCTGTTGATGGAAGGATCGAGAACCAGAGGACACTGATTTAAGGTGACTGGCAAAAGAACCAGAGGCGGCATGAAGAAAAACTAGGTTACACAGCGACTAGTTAGGATCTGAAATGCATTGCCTGAGAGAGTGGTGGAGGCAGATTCAACCATGGCTTTCAAAAGGGAATTGGGTAATTACCTGCAGAAAAAAAAAGATTTTCAGGGCTATGGGGAAAAGGCAGGGGAGTGGGACTAGGTGAGTTGCTCTCATAGAGAGCTGGCATGGACATGATAGGCCAAATGGCCTCCTTCTGTGCTGTTACCATTCTACGATTCTATGATTCTAAGTGTTGGTATGGATGAATCAGCAAGTTGATGCTTGTTCAAACTGGCTGAAGGCAAAGCGTCTGCTTTTGTGGCATTGTGAACAAATGAACAACAGAAAACGATGTAGAAAGGTCATTCTACTGCTTTGTGTCCTGCAAAAAGTGTCCCATTTAGGCCATTGTCCAAGTAAATGAATAATTGTACAGGATAGGAATTATTAAAATAAAGCTAAAACATAAACAGCTCAGGAAGTAACACCTAAAGAAAATGGAAGAAAAAAGTGAGAATAAAGATTAAATTGCACAACTTTAAAATACGTTATTAATTAATGCATTTTACTCTGGCTGTATAACCCAATTTTAAAATTATGGTGTGATGTCATCTTTTGTCATGTCTATGCCTGGGATCGTTAAATACATTAAATCTTCATCATAAAACAAATTTTAGGAACACACCGACTGGGCTTCTGATCAAGGCCACACTGCAATCAAGCAAATTATGAGCAGTCTTTTACTTAAATCAAATTGCGTTAGAATGATTAGAAATTTGCAAACTATAAGAGGGAGATTGATGACTACATTATTTCATTTAGAATTGAAGACTGGGAGAACTGCACTCAAACACTTGCACGTGATTCCTGATAGAAACATTTAAATTATACAGATGCAGTGAAATAGATTGTTAGCCTAGAACTAGATTTAGGATCGATATTAGATCTGGTATTCCCTTGCTTTCTAGTTTTCATATCCAATGCCGGAAATGTTTCTTTCAAAGAGAAACACACTATAAAATAATGGAGAGCTTTTTTTTTTGCCTTACTGGCAGTTTTATCTGAATCTAATGCTTACGATCATGTCACATCACTCGATACCGGACTCTCGGATGCAATGATATTGGGAGCTGGGTTCCGAACTGAAAGACCGAAGGAACATTACGGATCCCAGGATCAGTACCGGAAAGAAATTGATGGAAAACTTGTTGCCACAACACATTTAGCAGCAATGCAAACAAACAAATACCTCACTTAGTATGTACATTCAGAACTCATTTAATCATCAACATATCTTTAATCAGCCTTCCAACAGGACTTCCTTCCTTCAAAGCTATGACAAGTCCAAAGGAATCAGAACCACACTTTTTCCCTTCACCATTCAGCCCATCGTGCCTGTGCCAGCTCTTTGAAGGAGCTATCCAATTAATCCCACTCTACCCTGCTCTTTCCCCATAACCCTGCAAATTTCTCCTCATTGAATATTTATCCAACTGCGTTTTGAAAGTTGCCATTGAATCTGCTTCCCTTTCATTCTAGATCACAGTAAATCACGGTGTTGTAAAACATCTCTCATCTTGCTTTTGCTTTGGTGCTGACAAAACTCACTTATGTTTACAAGTTATCTTATTTTTAAAACCCTATATTGTCAAGGAATTCTGGCTTTCAGACAATAAACTCCTATTCAATAAATCAAGACGCTAAATATTTTATTTGTTTGTGGGAGTCACTTGGCTAGGCAACCATCCCTAAATACCCTTGAACTGAGGGGCCTGCTAGGGCATTTAAGAGTCAACCACATTGCTGTGGGTCTGGAGTCACATGTGGGCCAGACCAGGTAAGGACGGCAGATTTCCTTCTCTCGTTAGTGAACCAGATGGGTTTTTACAACAATGGTTTCATGGTCAGACTAGCTTTAAATTCCAGATTTATTAATTGAATTCATATTTCACCATCTGCTGTGGTGGGATTTGAACCCATGACCCCAGGGCATAAGCCTGGGCTCTGGATTACTAGTCCAGTGACATTACCACTAGGCCATTGCCTCCCCTATGAGACTATATTTGTGGCACTAGGTTAAAATGCTAACCGTGCTACTAAAAAGAATTAAAAATCCCTTCAAAAATGTTTTACAAAAAAAAGTTGAGAAGTTTGAAATAAAAATTTTCATATGGAGGTTGGTGTGAACGTTAAACTTTGAAAGCAACGCAAACAGATTTTATTCGGAAAAAGAGCTTTCATTCTGAAATTTCATTTTGCAAGGATTCCCAAGGCCTGTACTTGAAGGTAACACTCATGCTATTGTTATGGCAAGAGCTTACGCAATGGCTAATGTTGGATTCAGTGGTCAGAAAACGGAAGCATAGTTGTTTTCGACAGCTCGAAACTTAAATCTGCAGGTCAGACGTGTTTAACCCTTTCAGTTTTTCCAAAACAGAAGCCCAGCAAGTTTGAAGAGAATTTTCAGAAAGAGCTAAGCATTAAATTATTGTTGTCCTATTAACATCTCCCTTTTGTTATTTAATCTCTCCTAGCCTCCTCCCTATCGAAGATCTCCCCTTTTGTTCTTCCCTCCCTTACACCTCACCTCTTTTCCCTTGCCTCTCTACTTGTTTACAAAGTGTTAAGTCTCAAACATCTTCCAGTTCTGATGAAAGGTCATCAACCTGAAACATTAACTCTGATTCTCTTCGCAGATGCTGTTCGATTCGCTGAGTAGTTCCCGTATTTTCTGTTTTTACTAATTACTCATATATCAAGCTCCCCTTCAAGTCACACACCATCCTGACCTGGAAATATATCATCACTTCTTCATTGTCGCTGGGTCACAATCCTGAAACTCCCTCCCTAACAGCACTGTGGGTGTACCTACACCACATGGACTGCAGTGGTTCAAGAAGGTAGCTCACCACCACCTTCTCGTGGGTAATTAGGGATGGACAACAAATGCTGGCCTTGCCAGTGATGCCCACATTCAGTTAGCAAATAAGAAAGATATGCATTTAGTATACTATTCACTTTTATCCACCTATATATAATTTCATGTAAGCTCTGGTTGCTGGGAAATTAGATGAACGTTGAGCCAGTGTACATCCTAATTGGCAGGTCCATTTATTCAGCCTCAAGGTTAGTGAAGCAGAACCAGAGAGGTCTATTTACTATGGCAATAAAAAACATACAAGCCCGTTTAGTCTTGTTTGATCAGTGAATAGAGACAATTTCATGACAATGCATTAATTCTGCCTTGGATTTAAATTAAATTCCCAGAATGGTCCCAAAAAAAAAAGTGGAAAAATCTACAAATACAGGCAATTCCTGAGTACCATCAGCTGGAAACAAAGGAGGTGATTCCTTGTTTCCTTTATTCTGAGATTCTAAATGCATGCATAAAAAAAATTAGGATTTCAATACAAATTGGTCAAGACTACGGAATTGTACCCTGAAATGAATTGGATATCCAGTTTTGATAAAGATTCCAAGCTTTGTAACATAGCAAAAAGAACTCATGCACAAAGGTTTTGGATCACAAGATGTTGCTGTGTGCATATTAATATTTAAGTCTAAATTCTGAGAGCCCCCGTTGGTGATGCCAACTCTGCTTGGATATATTCTTGCAGATATCACCATATGGGACCTCCAGCCTCCAAAGGCCCCGCCTCCACACTCTGGCAATTGGTCATCTGACATGTACATCCTCGCGATACCCCATCTTCCCACAGCCAACTGGAAAGCAAATGATCTCCTCATTGATAGTCAACAGTCATCCAATCAGGCAAACAGCTTCCCCACCCCCCTGTCCACTATTTTTACAACTAATAAACAAAAGTATTGAATGAAAATTACATTGTTTTTTTTTGCGATTTCTCTCCCAGGTGTTTGCTTGTAACAGTGTCCTGGAGATTAATCTTCAGTTCCTGGAGACTTCCTGGCAACATTAGCTCATACTGATGGGCTGATACCTTGGGCCTGATTTTAACTCTATCTCAGTGAATGGTGTTGAGATGTTAAAATCAGGCCCAAGCTCGTCTCCCACACAAACTTAGAAAATTAATCTCTTCATGAGGAGAAATTTCTTCACTTAGAGGGATGCAATTCTTTAGAATTCTCTACCCCAGAGGGTTGTGGATGCTCCATCATTGAATATATTTAAGGATGGGATAGAAAGGGAATTGAGGGATATGGGGAGCGGGCGGGAAAGTGGAGTTGAAGTCCAAGATCAGCCATGATCGTATTGAATGGCGGAGCAGGCTCAACGGACTATGTGGTCTACTTCTGCACCTGTTTCTTATGTTCTTAAGTGAACATTAAAAACCTTTGTTTTAAGTTTTTCTGTTTATAAATCTATAATAATGTTAATAACTTCCATCTGCATGCACTTTATGTACAAAACCTTATTTCCTGTTGTCACATTATTGTCACACTTCAGTGTCAGGCATGGCTCAGTAGGTAGCACTCTCACCTCTGAGTCAGAAGGTTGTGGGTTCAAGTCCCAGTCGACTTGAGCCCAAAATCCAGGCTGACAGTGCAGCACTCCCCCAGCACTTCACTGTCAGAGGTGCCGTTTTTCAGATGAGACGTTAAACCGAGGCCCCGGTTTCCCTCTCAGATGGATGTAAATGATCCCATGGCCACTATTTTGAAGAGCAGGGGAGTTCACCCCATTGTCCTGGCCAATATTTATTCCTCAACCAACATCACTATAAAAACAGATTATCTGATCATTATCTCATTGCTGTTTGTGGGAGCTTGCCGTGAGCAAATTGGTAGCTGTGTTTCGTACACTTCAAAAGTACTTGGCTGTAAAATGCTTTGGGACATTCTGAGATCAAAGCAGGCGCTACATGAATGAAAGTCTTCATTATAAATTCCTATACTTACATTTTACTGGGAGCTGGCAAAATGAACACTAACTACACACTCATATCAGTGGTGGCGCTCTCACCCCCATAGCTTCACATCTCACAGCTCTTTAACGTATACTTTCAGGGAAACTCTAACCAGCTCAACTACTTTGCTACCCTAATTGCTGGAAGCTTTGCTATTAAACATAAAATTAAAGTATTATACAAAAAAAATACAGAATATGACTTTATAAAAGGGAGTGTATTACTTCCCTATGCTGCCTCTGCTATTATCTCATGCGTTCAAGTCAGCTTCAACCTGGAGACCACACTTGGAGCTGGATTTTATGGGCTCCCCTGGGGCGGGGTCAGAGGCGGCGATGGAGCAGGGAGAATTGCGACAGGTGGCGTGGGGCGGAGAGCCCATTGCCTCCCCATCACCAAGCGATCTCACCTGGGATGGGATAGGCCGACATCGGCCTTTCTGCCCAGAGGCCAACGATGGCCCTTAAGTGGGTTGGGGGGCGGGGGCACGAAAAGGAAGAGGCGCGCTACCGCCACCTTTTCGGCCTGGTGATGGAAGCCCCGCCTCCAACACAAAATCCAGCCCTTGATTTGGACTACAAACGTGGGACAGGAGCTCCAACAGTTTAATAGGAAATTTTACACAATGTACAGCACAGGAACAGGCCATTCAGCCCAACCAGTCCATGCCAGTGTTTATGCTTCTCATGAGCCTCCTCCCACCCTACTACATCTTACCCTATCAGCGTATCCTTCTATTCCTTTCTCCCTCGTGTGTTTATCTAGCTTCCACTTAAATGTATCGATGCTATTCGTTTCAACTATTCCATGTGGTAGCGTGTTCCACATTCTCTCCATTCTCTGGGTGAAGCAATTTTCTGTGACATAAAAAAAATCAGATAAAAGCCAAAGGCAACTTAGGTTTGTAAATTGAGAAAGGCCAAAGGTCAAAGTGCAGACACCACCGAATCTGAAAAGAAGCAGGAAATAAAATGAGGGTATTCTAGAATTAATGGAGTTGATGGAAAATGTAAGAGAGGGGAAGCAGAGAAGAAAATGGATGACAGATATAATGAACTGGATGCAGTTGACCTGTGCAGAATGTGTAAGGACAGCACAGGATAGACAGAGGTGGAGATCCATGTCAGTCAACCTTCTGGGAAGAAGGTGATACCAACGAACGAAGAAGCAATAGGGACACACTTTCTACAGAAACAGCCATGAGAAACCTCCCACTTTGTAATTCAAAGAAAAATCCATGGCATATTGTTGCTGTTAAAAACATAAGTTTTGTTAGTGATAGGTCAAATGCTTGTTTATTAGTTATCCTGAAATAAGACTGGAGTCAAATAAAAATACACATATCGATTGGAAGCCTTGCAAGAACTCCAGTGGGGTTTTACAGCTGAACAGATTATCTGTGAACTGAAAATGGAAAAGGTCTCTATTTTCCGACTCTGCATTTTGTGTGTGCAGTTCATAGATATGTTATCACAGCGATAGCAAGTATGAAGCTCGTACTTACATTACAGATAAACCTCTTCCAAATGGTTTTTATTTTGGAGGGTGCAGAAGAGATTTCCTAGACTGGCACCAGGTATGAAGGGACTCCAGTTATGTGGAAGATTGGAGAAGCTGGGATTGTTCTCCTTATGGCAGGGTACATTAAGGGGAGATTTAAAAGAGGTGCTCAAAATTCTGAGAGATTTTAATAGATTCATCAAGGAGAAACTGTTTCCACTGGCAGGAGGGTCAGTAACCAGAGGGTCAGTAAACAGATTTAAGATAATTGGCAAAAGAACCAGAGAGGGAAATGAGGAGTTTTTTTTTTTACACAGTGAGTTGTTGTGATCTGGAATGTGCTGCCTCAAAGGGTGGTGGAAGTAGATTCAATAATGACTTTCAAAGGGGAATTGGATAAATACTTGAAAAAGAAAAATTGCAGGGCTATGGGGAAAGAGCAGGGGTATGGAATTAACTGGATAGCTCTTTCAAAGAGCCAGCATAGACACGATGGGCTGAATGGCCTCTTTCTGTGCTGTAGGATTGAATGATACTAGGACAGAATTTCCCCTTCTAACAAAAAGGAAAAAAATTCAGCACATTTTATAATTCATCAAACGACACAAATATTTATACCATTCAAACATTAATATCAAAGGTTATTACAGTATGCAAGTTTTTCAGAACGTGAAATATTTGGAGACATTCCACATTTGTGCTTTTCTTAAAAAAAGGGTTTGCAATAAAGGATAGCAAACCCTTAATTTTGTTAATCATAGCCCATATAAAAGAGTAACATTCTAGAATGCAGCAGTTAAAAGCTACAAGATATTCAATGAAAGGTGGTTGCCAAAAAACCCCAATAGTTTTAATCAGTTGTTAATAGCACGCTGTTAAGTGATTTGGATTTACAGATGCCAATCGGCAGGCACCACTACAAACAATTTTTTTTGCTGGAAGAGAGCTGAAGCAGGGTTTTAATTAATTTGGCTCCAGCTGGACTCCATTTGCCTTCACACTCCAGTAAGAGCTACGCAGAAGTGAGCATTAACCCCAGTCACCTGCCACTAGTCCACTTCATCCATCAAACAAATGTGTTCTGATCGTAAAATGATGTGACTATTTAGACGGTACTTCATTAAAATAGCAAAGTATTCATTATGTTAAAATCTGCCTGCAAAACACAAATTATAATACTTCCTGAACAGGTGAATTATTCACTTTTCATCATAACTTGGAGAACATTGCCTCTTCACACACACATCACAAACACACCCCACCCCACAAAAGATTAGCTTACCAAATGTGGAAAAAGCGTAGGTTACAGTTGCCTCTTTAAAGCTTTATCACTTCCTGCTTCTGTCAAACATCGCCTCCCTACCAACATCCACAAACAAAGCAAACTTTCTTCTTTTTGACCAGTAAAGCACCAAGTCTCGTTCCCCCATCACCCCTGTGTGCACTGACCCACATTGGCTCCCGGTTAGGCAACTCGTTGATTCAAAGATTCTCACACTCGTGTTCAAATCCCTCCATGGCCTTGCCCCTCCCCATCTCTGTAACCTTCTCTGATCCTACAACCCTCCGAGATCTCCGTGCTCCTTCAATTCAAGTCTCTAGCGGATCCCTGATTTTCATTGCTGTGCCTCCAGCTGCCTGGACCCCAACACTCTGGAATTCCCTCTCTAAACCTCTCCACCTTTAAATGCTCCTTAAAACCCCTCTTTGACCAAGCTTTTGTCATCTGTCCTAATATCTCCTTATGTGGTACAGTATCAAATTTTGTTTGATAACGCTCCTGTGAAGCATCTTGGGATGTTTTCCTATGTTAAAGATTCTATATAAATACAAGTCGTTGTTCCCAAACTGCAACTTTAACAGATATCAAACGAGGGATGACAGAGACTCTGCGAAGCATACACGTGTCCCTGTAACATTCACCATTATCCTTAGTTGATAAATGTATGTAGCTTGTATAGACAATTTATAAAAATAAGAATCAAATATGTTAAATTAAAGTATATCAAGTACAACAATTAAATCGCCATCAACTGTCAGTTTACATGTGTGTTTATCTATTGGTCAGTCTTGTCTAATATGTAATCTTAAGTGTAGATGGTTATTATCACTAGTTTCTTAGCACTGTGAAAGCTAATAACAGATCTGAGACATCCTGTTCCCTTAGCGTATTCTTCTTTGAATCAGAACAGTATGACAAAGTCAATTAAGATCAAACCGTGAGTCATCCCATCACAATGTGAAAATAACATAACATTTCACTGCTTTCTTTTAATTTAAAAAACAAAATTACAGTGAAGTCCAAACAAATTGAAAAATAATATTTTGCAGCTGAAAAGCTGTAATAGCAAAAATGAAAAAATCTGAAAACTGAGATACCAGAATTGAGAGGTTATAACGATCAGGAAAGAATTAACAGGCTGAGGCTCTTTTCTCTAGAAAAGAGAAAATTGAGGGGTGACCTGATAGAGGTCCTTACAATTATGAAAGGGTTTGACTTATGCTATTCACCCCACTCTTTGTGGTAGCAAGTACCACATTCTTACCACTCTCTGGGTAAAGAAATTTCTCCTGAATTTCCTGTTGGATTTATTCGAGACTATCTGGAATCTACTGCCAGCTCCTTAGACAGCACCTTCCAAACCCGTGAACTCTACTAGCTAGAAGGACAAGGGCAGCAGATGCATGGCAACACCACCACCTGCAAGTTCCCCTCCAAGTCACACACCATCCTGACTTGGAACTATATCGCCGTTCCTTCACTGTCGCTGGGTCAAAATCTTGGAACTCCCTTCCCAACAGCACTGTGGGTGTACCTACCCAACACAGACTGCAGTGGTTTAAGAAGGCAGCTCACAACCACAATCTCAGGAATGATAATAAATGCTGGCCTTGCCATTGATGCTCACATCCTGAGAACGAATAAAAAAGGGAAGAAATATCATATGGAGCATTGAAACAAGTGTTTTTTCCCACACTTTTGTTTATTAAAATATTGGAGATGAAAGGGTAAGACAGTTTGATTGGGTGAGGTGAGGTGGTTGGAAACAGGAGGACATGTCATGAAACCTCCAGGAATTAATAAAGAACATAAGAAACAAGAGTAGGAGTTGGCCATACAGCCCTTTGATCCTGCTCTGCTCGTAAACAAGATCGTGGCTGATCTCCAACCTCCACTTTTCCACATTATCCCCTTGTCCCTTAATTCTTCCAATCAGAGTTGGCAATCTCAACTATGACATGTTGTGGACCTCGAATGCCTCAAGCTTCTACCTTGGATAATATAGGTGTCTACTGTTGTATTATCTGTCGCAGAGAATTAATACTTAACCAAAGAGGAAGAAGAAAACGGACTAATAATTTGATATAGGCGACAGACTTAACAAATATAATGTAGGTAACAGGCCAGAGTAGGGGTTGCCAACCCTCCAGGATTTGTCTGGAGTCTCTACCACTCGAAGTTTCATTGCCAGGATACTACTGCAAGCAGACCTGGGGAAAAAAATCATTGAGGAGTTAATTAAAAGTGTGTTTAATTCCCCATTTTCCTTGAACACACTTGTTCACACTTGTGGACACAATTTGAAAGTTTGCAGATGATGTGAAACTTGGAAGCATTGTGAACTGTGAGGATAGTGTAGAACTTCAAAAGGACATAGACAAGTTGTTGGAATGGGCAGACAGGTGGTAGATGAAGTTCAATGCAGGGAAATGTGAAGTGATTCATTTTGGTAGGAAGAACATGGAGAGACGATTTTGAATAAAGGGTACAATTCTAAAGGGGGTGCAGGAGTAGAGGGACCTGTGTGTATATGTGCATAAGTCATTGAAGGTGGCAGGACAGGTTGAGAGAGCTGTTAATAAAGCATACAGTATCCTGGGCTTTATTAATAGAGGCATAGAGTACAAGAGCAAGGAAGTTATGTTGAACTTATATAACACACTAGTTCGGTCTCAGCTGGAGTATTGCATCCAGTTCTGGGCACCGCACTTCAGTAAAGACATGAGGGCATTGGAGAGAGTACAGAAAAGATTCATGAGAATGATTCCAGGGATGAGGAATTTCAGTTATGAAGATAGATTGGAGACGTTAGGACTGATTTCCTTCTCAGAAGAGAAGGCTGAGAGGTGATTTGATAGAGATATTCAAAATCATGAGGGGTCTGGCCAGAGTAGATAGAGAGAAACTGTTCCCACGCGTGAAAAGATCGTGAACGAGAGGGCACAGATTTAAAGTATTTGGTAAGAGAAGCAAAAGTGATATGAGAAAAACATTTTCATGCAGAGAGTGGTTAAGGTCTGGAATGCGCTGCCTGAGAACGTGGTGGCGACAGGTTCAATTGAAGCATTCAAAAGGGAATTAGACAGTTAAATGAAAGGGAAGAATGTGCAGGGTTATAGGGAGGAGGCGGGGGAATGGAACTGAGTGAATTGCTCTTTCAGAGAACCAGTGCAGACATGATGGGCTGAATGGCTGCCTTCGGAACTGTAACAATTCTGTGATTCTGTTTATTAATTATAAAAATATTGAAGATGGAAGATAAAAGTCTGCTTGATTGACAGTCAAGGATCATCCAATTGAGTAATGAACAGTCAATCACTTTCCAAATGGGAAGGCTGAGCAATACAAGGATGGGCATGTGAGGCGATCAATGGCAGGAGTGTTGGGGCGGGGCATTTGGAGGCAGGCAGTCATGTGATTAAACCCTCCAGGGATACGCCCTTGTTGGCCATTCTAGACGAGGGATAATTTTATGAGTTGGTGCTCCTGTTGGGAAGCCTTGCCTACTAGGAGGGAGCAATATAGCTGTGCATTGCCCCAGTTTCCCAATCCTTAAAATAAAATGATGTAAAACTGGTAAGCACATGTGGCCTGAATTTCCAACATGCGTTCCTGACAGGCAAGCAACCCTCTGTGACCATGGAATTATAATATCACCACCTCAGTGCATGTAACAGACCAAGAAATGTCATTAGAGAGCTAGAACACATCATTGGCATCATGAGCATTACCATTACATTCTCTTTATCATTCACCCCTATTCTTAAATGCAATTATCTCCAGAGGCAAGAAAGTGACTTGTATAAAACGATACCAAGATTAAAAGCACCATTTGCTTTTTCAATCGCACATTCAGGTACTCTGATGGTGACTGTTACTTTCAGCAGGCCATGATAATTAATTATTTTTACAACTTATTTTGTAGCACTGCAGTAGTGCACAGCATCTCATTGCAGTCGAGATTGGACAATTATTCTCAATAGGGCATTCTGCTCTAATTTGTACAGAATGTGTACACAAGGTAAAACTAGACAAGTACATGAAGGGAAAAAGGAAAAGGAGGATATGTTGATAGGGGCAAGTTGAAGAGGGGTACAAGGTGGCTCATGTGGAGCATAAACACCAGCATGGAATGGTTGGGCCAAACGGCCTGTTTCTGCCCTTCTTTGAAATATCGGATTGTTCGTCTTGTGATGGATGGGTATGCAGAGATGGGCCTTTCATAGAGTATTGTTGACTATGCATAAGCACTGAGTGCACAGTGGTGTAGAACGGGTCATTCGGGAGATACATTTAACTTAACACCAGGTGGAAACTAAATTAAAGCGAATCAGCTTCCCATTTTACATTCTCGCAGCTCACAATCACATCCCTCCCTCCCCCCACCAATTCACTATCACCCATTGTTAGTCCAGTGAGAAAAGTTGAAATTACCCTCATGGTATTTCACTGATGCCCTGTTTATAGTGGGCAGTATGGTTGGCATGGAGATGCACAGAATCTGTTGCAGGTTGATTCCAAGATTCAGCATCCGCATTATATCGTCCATCATATCAGGGTCAGTGTCTTCATAGATAACACTTGGTCAGTGTGTTAGTCTAGGGAGGAGTGTCTAGTGGTGATGTTCAAACCATCGTGAGTGTGTGGGGCAGGTTTAATGACGCTGCTCGTCTTTTCCTGCCATCATGTTTAGGCCATTGAAAAATCGTGTTTATTTTTAATGTCCTCCCTGATTCAAGCATCATCATTTAGAGAATTAGAAATTTAGTGTTAGGGTTTCCACAAGAAGATACTGAGGGATAGGATCTATTCCCATTTGGAAGAAAATGGGCTTATCAGTGATAGGCAACATGGTTTTGTGCAGGGAAGGTCATGTCTTACCAACTTAATAGAATTCTTTGAGGAAGTGACAAAGTTGATTGATGAGGGAAGGGCTGTCGATGTCATATACATGGACTTCAGTAAGGCGTTTGATAAGGTTCCCCATGGCAGGCTGATGGAGAAAGTGAAGGCGCTTGGGGTCCAAGGTGTACTAGCTAGATGGATAAAGAACTGGCTGGGCAACAGGAGACAGAGAGTAGCAGTAGAAGGGAGTTTCTCAAAATGGAGACGTGTGACCAGTGGTGTTCCACAGGGATCCGTGCTGGGACCACTGTTGTTTGTGATATACATTAATGATTTGGAGGAAAGTATAGGTGGACTGATTAGCAAATTTGCAGACGACACTAAGATTGGTGGAGTAGCAGATAGTGAAGGGGACTGTCAGAGAATACAGCAGAATATAGATAGATTGGAGAGTTGGGCAGAGAAATGGCAGATGGAGTTCAATCAGGGCAAATGCGAGGTGATGCATTTTGGAAGATCCAATTCAAGAGTGAACTATACAGTAAATGGAAAAGTCCTGGGGAAAATTGATGTCCAGAGAGATTTGGGTGTTCAGGTCCACTGTTCCCTGAAGGTGGCAACGCAGGTAAATAGAGTGGTCAAGAAGGCATACGGCATGCTTTCCTTCATCGGACGGGGCATTGAGTACAAGAGTTGGCAGGTCATGTTACAGTTGTATAGGACTTTGGTTCGGCCACATTTGGAATACTGCGTACAGTTCTGGTCGCCACATTATCAAAAGGATGTGGATGCTTTGGAGAGGGTGCAGAGGAGGTTCACCAGGATGTTGCCTGGTATGGAGGGCGCTAGCTATGAAGAGAGGTTGAGCAGATTAGGATTATTTTCATTAGAAAGACGGAGGTTGAGGGGGGACCTGATTGAGGTGTACAAAATCATGAGAGGTATAGACAGGGTGGATAGCAAGAGGCTTTTTCCCAGAGTGGGGGTTTCAATTACTAGAGGACACGAGTTCAAAGTGAAAGGGGAAAAGTTTAGGGGGGATATGCGTGGAAAGTTCTTTACGCAGAGGGTGGTGGGCACCTGGAACGCATTGCCAGCGGAGGTGGTAGATGCGGGCACGATGGAGTCTTTTAAGATGTATCTAGATAGATACATGAATGGGCAGGAAGAAAAGAGATACAGAACCTTAGAAAATAGGCGACATGTTTAGAGAGAGGATCTGGATCGGCGCAGGCTTGGAGGGCCGAAGGGCCTGTTCCTGTGCTGTAATTATCTTTGTTCTTTGTCATCCCTTGTTACTCTCAGTATCAATCACTCATTGTATTTCCATGAGCATAATCAAACTTTCCTCACCAAAGATGTTATAATAGATTCTAATTTTTGCGTCATTCACTGTAGAAACTGAACGAAAATAATTTTGCTAAGTTTATGACTTCATAATAGGGACTTTCTACAGGGATGAAAGTTGTGCAGAGACTGGAGAAGCTGGGATTGTTCTTACTGCAAGAGAAAATTAAGGGGTGATTTAATAGAGGTGCTCAAAATTATGAGGGGTTTCATTAGAGTAAGTAAGGAGAAACTGTTTCCAGTGGCAGGAGGGTCAGTAACCAGAGGACAAAGATTTAAGGCAAAGGAACCAGAGGAGAGATGAGGAAAATTTTACTTATGTAGTGAGTTGTTGTGATCTGGAACGCGCTGCTTGAAAGGGTGGTGGAAGCAGATTCAATAGTAACTTTCAAAAAGGAATTGGATAAATACTTGAAAAATAACATTTACAGGGTTAATGAGGAAAGAGCAGGGGTGGGGTGGGGGGTGCGGTGGGACTAATTGGATAGCTCAAAGAGCCAGCATAGGCACGATGGGCCGAATGGTCTCCTTCTATGCTGTACGATTCTATGAATACATACATGGCTTCCTTCAAAATATACATTTGTCAGTCAACTTCAGATCAAGCTAGGTAATAATGGATGTGTGGGTGTTTAGAAGGTTGGAATTGATGATAACACAGCTTGAGTGAAGGACAGGTCTACAACTGCATATCCTCAATTACAACCTACCACACACCCACACATACATTACTGCTATTCAATTATACTTCCCCTCCCCTTTTATCTATTTAATATTTTATACCAAATTAAAAATCTTTTAAAAATGTTTCCATCACGTCACTGGTTCTGGCAATGCTTCAGGCAGTGATGTTTAATGATAACTTTACTAATGGATGTCTGTATGTCTGGAGATAAGTTTTTTTTTCTAAATTTAAGGTCAGCTTAACTTAACTGGCAGCACAATGTGTCTGAGACAGACGCCCCACTTGGACATTCATCAAGGCTGATGCATGAGCTAAGAAGCACTTTGGGACGTTCCAAGGTCGTGCAAAGTGTTATATAGAAATGCAAGCTGGTTGTTAAAATTGAAACTCTGTTCACCTGTATAAATGGACATTAAAGTTCTCATAGCACTATTTCAACAAAAGAAGGGAGTTCTTCAATGGCCTGACCAACGTTCCATGGAGCCACTGAAGACGAACATTCAGCAAATTGGGTCCGAACCAGCTATTTGCTAAAGCAGAATTTTTACCCTTTGCAACAATATAATTTCAAGGCTTTTGACAATAACTTAATAAAATACAATCATCAGAGTTCCTGTTTAATGGTTCATTCACCCTATTTGGGAATGCAGGATTGCAAATGAGTGGAAGCTGATTAGGTCATAAGGATAAGGGAGCTCAGTGCACATCAATAACCACCTCACTCCCTGCAAGTTTCTAGAACATGTTTTCTTCAAAGTTCTTTAAAAACTCTATAAACTTTACATATAAACATACAGTTGAAAGAATGCTGAAGATGGTTCTAGACATAATGTGCACTCACACACACAGCGAGAAATGTTCAGACGAGGAAGTCGGGTCAACGTGTAAATCTTTACCTGTTTTAGTTTCTTTAAATCTTCATCCAATTCTAGATTGTCCAGAATGACAGCAACAAACAGACTCAATAGAATCTGCAGTGTGATTAAAAACACTTTTCAGATAAAACTTTCATCATGTTAAAACAGTAATTGTTTTGTAACTCAGTTTAAGGAAACATAAATACATACAAAAAAAATCTGAATTTGAACACAACATGCAAACAATTCATATGACAAACAGTAGAAGTACAGGCAGAATATGTTTGTTCAATTGGTGTAAAAATATTAAAATGAGCAGGCAGTTGTTTTGTTAAATTACAAAATAACTTTTTATACATGAACTTCACATAAAATTCATACACTCTACATAAAAATAGAATTACATTAATTTTACAGCACAGAAACTGATCTAAGCTAGTGTTTATGTTCCACAAGAGCCTCCTCCCACCCTACCTCATCTCATCCTATCAGCATATCCTTCTATTCATTTCTCCATGTGTTTATCCAGCTTCCCTCTAAATATCTCTATACTGTTCACCTCAACCACTCCCTGTGGTAATGAGTTCCACATTCTCACCACTCTCTGGGTAAAGAAGTTTCTCCTGAATTACCGGTTGGATTTATTAGTGACTATCTTATATTTATGGCCCCTAATTTTGGACTCCTCACAAGTGGAAACATCTTTGAGTTGTTGTTGAATTCCCTCCCTACACCTCTCTCTCCTCCTTCAGGACTCTCCTTAAAATCCACATCTTTGACCAAACAGGTGTCCCAATATCTCCTTATGTGGCTCGGTGTCATATTTTGTTTGATAATGCTGACGTTTTCATGGATTAATCAAGGATAGTCAACATGGATTTGTTAAGGGAAGGTCGTGATTGAATTTTTTAAGGAAGTAACAAGGAGGATTGATGAGGGTCGTGCAGCTGATGTGGTCTACATGGATTTTAGAAAGGCTTTTGACAAGGTCTCACATGACAGACTGGTTAAAAAGAATAAAAGTCCATAGGATCCAGGGAAATGCAGCAAGTTGGATACAATATGGGCTCAGTGGCAGGAAACAAAGGGTAGTTGTTGAGGGTGTTTTAGCGATTGGAGGGTTGTTTCCAGTGGGGTTCCGCAGGGCTCAGTACTGTGTCCCCTGCTTTTCGTGGTATATATTAATGATTTGGACATAAATATAGGGGGCATGATCAAGAAGTTTGTAGATGTCACAAAAATTGGCCGCGTGATTGATAGCGAGGAGGATAGCTGTAGATTGCAGGAAGATATTTTGCGTGGCCCAGGCCTTTAATTGGCAATAGCACCACCCTTGTCCACAGGTTTGATCACAATGTTGTAGTTAGGCCTGAGAGAACAAAGTGCAGCAGGTTCAGAGGGAGACAGGCTAGAGAGTGAGCAAAGGGAGCTGAGAAATTGAAATGGCCGATGTCAGACCGTTGGTTCTCAATGAAAAGATCAAGAGCGGGTAACAGGTCAGAGGGAGGGGTCCAAGTGGAGGGAGAATACTAGGGGTGGGTGAATGGATCTGCTCTTCGGGGGTAGGACTCCTGGTCAAAGAAGTGAGCCAGATTGGGTGACTGCTTTGCGGAACACCCCTGCTCAGTTCGCAAGCATGACCCCAAGATGCTGGTTGCTTGCCATTTCAACCCACCACCCTGCTCTCACACCCACATTTCTGTCCTCGGCCTGCTGCAGTGTTCCACTGAACATCAATCCAAGCTCGAGGAACAGTACCTCATTTCCCGATTAGACACTCTACAGCCTTCTGGACTCAACATTGAGTGCAATAATTTGGGAACATGACTGGCCTTTTTATTATGATTTTATTTTATTTTAACCATATGCCTGCCTTAATCTTGCTTTTTCATGTTTGTGCTTTTGGGGAGAGCTGTTCATTCTTCTGCCATTAACACTCTCTCTGGACTAATATTTTATCTTTTACCACAAGCAACAACACCCCCTTTGCCTTTGTCCCATGACATCTTTGTCATTTAATCTCTCCGGTCCTCTGTCCTATCACACGCCCTCCCTTTTGTTCTCTTTCCCCACCACCCTGGTTTCACTTGCTTAAAAGCAATTACATTTCTAACCTTTGCTAGTTCTGATGAAAGGTCATAGACCTGAAATATTAACTCTGCTCCCCTCTCCACAGTTGCTGCTAGACCTGCTGAGTATTTCCAGCATTTTCTGTTTTTATTTCAGATTTCCAGCATCCACAGTATTTGGCTTTTATTTCAAGGAATAGAAGGATATGCTGATGGGGTGAGATGAAGTTTGGCTGGAGCAGACACACCAGCAGAGACCAGTTGGCCCGAATGACCAGTTTCTGTGCTGTAAATTCTATGTAATTCATATTTACCATCTCAGTTTCTCAATCAATAAAGTTTAAGTGCAAGACTTGTGTGCTATACATACGTGTATGCATATGAATTAGGAGCAGGAGTAGGCCACTCGGCCCCTCGAGCCTGCTCCACCATTCAATAAAGTCATGGCTGATCTGATTGTAACCTCAACTCCACATTCCCGCATACCCTTGATAACCTTCCACCCCTTTGCTTATCAAGAGTCTATCTACCTCTGCCTTAAAAATATTCAAAGGCTCTGTTCCTCAAAAGGCAGTGGAAGCAGAGTTCCAAAGCCTCACTTATGGTTGGCTGAACTTTCCAAATTTTGTATCTGCAAAGTGTTTCAGCTCATGCGTAACACAATCAACTGTGGGAATAAGCTCCCTTCAATCTCCCCCAATAATGTGTCACCTTCCCACCACTACTCTTAACGCACAACTGTTAAGCACATTGGGCTGAATCTTCCAAACTTTGAAAATTTTCGGCAGTCGGGACTATTTCTGTGTCCCGACCCCATTCGCAGCAGCAGTGCACCTCCCAGAGTAATTTTATAGAAGGCGCCCAATTAAGATGCTGCCTCTGGGATCATTGTCCAATTGGGGATGGTGAGTGGGTTGCGGAGGTGGGAGGATGAGACAGTGTGGGAGGATGAGACAGTGTGTGAGGCCTCAAGGCCAGCCGACAGCCTTCACTGTGTCTGCAGTGAGAATGCTGCTGGTGTGCATGGGGCACAAGAGGACAAGACAAAATGGAGGAGTGACATGGCTGGAGGCAACGGCTGTCACTTCCTCACCACCTGCACTGTACCTTACTGCAGTCTCCAGGAGACTGGAAGGAAATTGCAAAGCCTCTGCCTGCAGAGGACCTCAGGCTGGTAATTTGCATCTTAAGGCGGTTGATTTAATTTATTTGTTTATTTATCGTGGCACTCTGACCTCCCGCTCTGCACCGCCTCCTGTTACCAGACGAGCTGCAGACACAGCAGGGGAGGGTGGGGGATGGTCCCATGTGACGCCAGTAAAACCTCATTTCCACCAGAAAATTGCTGATGAGCCATCATTGGCTTCCCATCACTGCACTGAAGCTGCCTCCAGGAAAAACGTGAGGAGGCAGGAACATGTCAGGGAACCAGCAGTGCGATTTTCCCTGCACCCCCCGCCCCCCACCTCCACCACCCGGTCCCTGCCGCCTCCAAACATATCTCCAGGTCCCTAGGAAGATTCCTCCCATTGATTCTGAACTTGCTCTGGGCTTGGGGCCCAATGCAGGGTGAAGGGGGCAGAAAAGATGATTGAAACATTGGATAAAATATCCATTCTGCCAAAGACTGGAATCTCAGTTGACAAAGCACAGAAAGAGGCCATTCAGCCCATTGTGCCTGTGGCAGCTTTTTGAAAGAGTTATCCAATTAGTTTCACTCCAACAGCTCTTTCTCCTGCTGAGAAGATCAAGTTTCTGATTGGGAGTCAGTGATGGCACTTTGAACTCCGAGATACCCTTGTAAGGTCAGGAGAGGAAAAGGTCAGTTGCGCCGAGCTGGACCACGAATATGTGGCCCGATCATTGTCATGAGCAAGGTGTGGGGCAAGAGAACTGAATGGTAAACAGTCCTGGGCTTAAATTCACCTGCAACTGTTTTGACACCATCTATTTTCCTTCCCTATTTAAATTTCTATAATGCCTCTCATGACCTCAGGACGTCCCAAAGCACTTCTCAGCCAATGAAATATTTTTGAAGTGTAGCAACTGTTGTGATGTAGGAACACTGTAGCCAATTTGCACACAGCAAGATCCCACAAACAGCAATCTGATAATGACCAGATAACCTGTGTTTTGTGATGCTGGTTGAGGGGTAAAAATGTTTTGCAATTTTTAATGAGCATTTTACATATGTTCTCAGCTACTGATGGGGAAATTTTACAACAACAATTAATGCAACATTTGCACTTTAAGTCTGCTTACCGAACCATTTGTTACAAATTTACACAATTATTAAATACAAATGTGCCAAAATGCTTCTTAGTTTAATTTATATTGTACAAAGCGTTTGCATAATTTCCATCAGTACTGATTATATGCAACAGAACACTTTCAAAACCCATGTGATATTTCTGTCACAACCTTCTGGTACTTGCTTAAGAATTGTATGAGATATAATGACCAGCAGTATTTTAATGACCTCATTTTGTTCAGTAATTACAATGCTGATGGGAATCCCAGGAACAGCAGAATTCAAGGTTGTGCAGCTTGAAAATCACTCAAGCAGTCTGCCATAAAGAGCTCTTCACTAAATAACTGCTGCACATTTACAGTGCAAGCTGTGCTCAGCACAAGCATCTCACTGGGACAGACGATGACTGCGCTGGATTTAGAGAGAAAGAGGGATTCCTGTGCAGCAGGAGAGTCAGGTGCGCATGCACCTCCTGGTATCCGACGCTCAGTTGCAGACGGTCCAGGAATTACCTCGCGATGGGACCCGTGCAGAACTATTTGGGCATGCATAATCTAAGCCAACACTCGCAGCACCATATTGAAGCAGTGCTGCACTGCCATCCTTCAGGTGAGTTGTTAAACCAAGGGCCTGCCTGCCCTCTCAGGTGGGAGCAAGAGTTCTGTTGGCAGTGCACTAGCATGAACTTGCATTTACAGAACATCTTTAATGTAGTTAAACGTCCCATGGTGCTTCAGAGGCACATGTCCAAACAAGATTTCACATCGTGCCACATAAAGAGATAGAGGACAGGAGAGGTAGGCTTTAAGGAGTGTCATAAAGAAGAGGAGAGAGGTGGAGAGGTTTACGGAGGGAATTCCAGAGTTTAGGGTCCAGGCAGCTGAAGGCATGGCCACCAATAGTGGAGCGATTAAAACTGGAGAAGTGCAAGAGGATAGAAAAGCAGGGGAATTCTCCCCGGTGTCCTGGCCAACATTTCTCCCTCCTCAAACATCGCTATCCTGACCTGGAACTATATCGCCGTTCCTTCACTGTCGCTGCATCAAAATCCTGGAACTCCCTTCCTGACAGCACTGTGGGTGTACCTACCCCACACGGACTGCAGCAGTTCAAGAAGGCAGCTCACCACCACCTTCTCAAGGGCAATTAGGGATGGGCAATAAATGCTGGCCTGGCCAGCGACGCCCACATCCCATGAAAGAATTTAAAGAAAACAAAAAACAGATTATCTGGTCATTATCACATTACTGTTTGTGGGAGCTTGCTGTGTGTGAATTTTCTGACACATTTCCTACATTACAACAGAGACTACACTTCAAAAGTACGTAATTGGCTGTAAAGCGGTTTGGGACATCCTGAGGTTGTAAAAGATGCTAAAGAAATGCAAGTCTTTTTTCTTTCCCTTTTTCTCTCTCCCTTTCTTTCTTTCTTCCTGAGATTGAGCAGGGAGGCAGGCATCAATTTGTGTTGTTTACAGGAAGCCACATTTCAATCTGGAATCAGCATGGTTACAGCCCTCGAGTACTTCAAAATAGAATTCTGATTATACTGGCTGATTTATTTTCTTCAGATGCCTGTCCTGGGTTTCTAATTATGGCCACAAGGTGCAGAGTTTTTCTTATTGAAAATTAATTATGGTAAGCAAATTAATACCATGGGAAGGAGACAGAAAAAGATCTAGTGATTCATAAGTTTGAATTTCCTAGTCTTCAGAACTTGTTTATTTTTTTTTTAAAAGGCTGTGTCAGCAGCTTTGCTTCACAGGTGTGAGATTTTTTTCCTCTTAAATTATGGAAATTATTGGTTGATTTCTCACGAGAGTTTTCACAAACAAAAAGAAAAGCCCCACATTTCCTTGTTGGTTTTAGCAGAATCAGGGGAGTTAATTGCAGCAAGGAATTTTTCTGGCAATTCATTTTGGGAACCAGGAGAAGCAGCTCAGAAATTATAGGAGGAGTTCAACGAAATATGTAAATGGACAGAATTTTGGGTCAACTCTGGTGCCAGCCTTGGCTCAGTTGGTAGCACTCCTACCTCTGAGTCAGAAGGTCTTGGGTTCAAGTCCTACTCCAGAGACTTGAGCACATATTCCAGACAGACACTCCCAGTGCAGTACTGAGGGAGTGCTGCACTGTGGAGGTGCCATTTTTCGGATGAGACATTAAACCGAGGCCCCATCTGCCCTCTCAGGCGGACATAAAAGATCCCACGGCCACTATTTTGAAGATGAGCAGGGGAATTCTCCCCTGTGTCCTGGCTAACACTTCCTCGAAGGCCATCACTAAAACACATTATCTGGCCATCGTCACATTGCTGTTTGTGGGAGCTTGCTATGCTTAGCTGCCACATTTCCTACAAGTGACTAACTTCAAAAAGTACTGCCTTGGCTGTAAAGCACTTTGCGACATCCTGAGGTTGTGAAAGATGCTATAGAAATGCAAATTCTTTCTGAAGAGAAAATGAAGGCCAGTATCATGCACAAATAAAAGCTTTGTTACATGAGTAAACCTACCAACGTAGCAAATAGATGGTACAAGATGAAATAAATGGCAACCAATGGTGCCCACACACGTCCTACTGCGATCAAAGTTTGATCCATTACGTCAACCCATCCTTCCTGTGTAATAATCTGGAACATGGACATAAAAGCCTGGAGAAAAACAAGCAAAAATTATAAACATTAGTCAAGCATACATAGTCTTGTATGGAAGAGAATTGCTATAATTACTAAGAACACTGGCTAACCTTCTGTCAGATTTTACTTGAAGACATGCTTGGGCAATTTGGCTTTTTCACAGCAGGCTGCGGCAAAGCACAGCAATTCTAATCACTCTCAAAATGTTACTTATTAGCCATCAGTTGAAAGCTTCCTGTTTCAGTGAAATGGAAGTGACTAAATACGTCTCTGTAGTGAGACGTAACTTTGCTCTCCATATTATAAAAAAGAACATAGAGGCCCTGGAGAAAGTACAAACAAGATTCACAATGATGATCCCAGAATTAAGGTGTTATAACTATCAGGAAAGACTAAACAAGCTGAGGCTTCTTACTCGAGAAAAGAGAAGGCTGTGGTAACCTAATAGAGGTCTTTAAAATTATGAAGGGAGTTTAATAGGGTAGATTAGATTGATTAGATTAGAGATACAGCACTGAAACAGGCCCTTCGGCCCACCGAGTCTGTGCCGAACATCAACCACCCATTTATACTAATCCTACACTAATCCCATATTCCTACCAAACATCCCCACCTGTCCCTATATTTCCCTACCACCTACCTATACTAGTGACAATTTATAATGGCCAATTTACCTATCAACCTGCAAGTCTTTTGGCTTGTGGGAGGAAACCGGAGCACCCGGAGAAAACCCACGCAGACACAGGGAGAACTTGCAAACTCCACACAGGCAGTACCCGGAATCGAACCCGGGTCCCTGGAGCTGTGAGGCTGCGGTGCTAACCACTGCGCCACTGTGCCGCCCTAAGACGCCGTGAAAACTTTTGAAAGCATCTAAAACTAGGGGCCATAAATATAAGATAGTGATGAATAAATCCAATAGGAAATTCAGGAGGAACTTCTTTACCCAGAGAATGGTGAGAATGTGGAACTCGCTACTACAGGAAGTGGTTAAGGTGAATAACAAATGCATTTACGGGGAATCTGGATAAACACGAGGGATAAAGGAATAGGTTATACTGATGGGGTGAAATGAAGTAGAAAGGGATGAGGCCCGTGTGGAGCATTGACCAGCTGGGCCGAATGTAATTCTATGTACTTTCCTAACCAGGATCGAATATTTTAGTTGAAAATTGTAAAAGATTTTGCTCCTCCAGCATTCCCTCAAGAAATTAAAAAAGGTCATGCCATTGGATTGAAATGGTAATACTGAATTGAAGCTGATGTTTAAATCAAAATGCCTTATCATTAACCTGAGGAGTTTAAACAGAGCAGCCCATATGGAAATTTCAGCACAAGATCTATTTAAATACATCTCCTTCCAGGTTAGCAATACCTGTTGTGACAAATTTTAGTGGTCTGGAGATAAGTAGGTGCCAGTCCTCCCCGCAACCAATATTTATCCTTCAATCGACATCACGAAAACAGATTATCTGGCATTATCACTTTGCTATTTGCGGGATCTTGCTGTGCACAAATTGGCTGCCTCTTTTCCTGGATTACAACCGTAATGCAGCGTAATGATGACTTCACCTTTAAGAAACTGTACCTTTGAGACCAGGCCACTGATGCAACTGGTGACATCATCAGACATATATGAAGAGGGGACACTATTTTGAGAGGTACGCTCAACATATTGGTTGGCACACGCAGACAAACAGACACACACACACACATATACACACACAAGAGGAAAAGACCTGGATCTGAGATCATTCAATGTAGATAAGTAAGACAATAAATAGTTTATGTGTTGAATCTGAATATAAAGCATGTGGTTATCATTTAATGAAGGATTAAGAACACTGTACAACACTACATTTTTCTGGCATCGAGGATTAAATAAAAAAAAGAAACCATACAGACAATCCAGGAACATACAGAAGTCTTGCACTAAGGATTTCAGATTTTACAAAAAACAATCACCATGTCTGTGCAACAACTGCCACTCTTTCCAGCCTTTACAGAGACAGTCAGCAACCCAAGGCCACAGTGGAGCAAATGGCTAGCAAGATTCGAACACCTAACAGTGACGCTCGATATCGTTACAACCCAAGAAAGACAGCCTTACTCCTACACTATTTTGGACCAATAGTCAATGATATGTTCAATACACTAACAGACACCGGAACGGACGATGATTATGATGCAGCAAAGTATGCTCTAACAAGATATTTTCAACCCAGGGAAAATACTCACTACGAAATTTATGTCTTCAGGCAAGTAAAACAAGATAAGTCCATTATGTGACACGACTCAGAGGTCTGAGTCAGAATTGCAACTTCACAGATGTGGACAAAGAAGTTATCTCCCAGATCATTATGATGTGCTAATCACCAAGACTAAAAAGGCAAGCTCTTAAAGAGGGAAAATTGTTAAACTTGCAAAGGTTACTCAATATTGTGAGAACGCTGCAAGCCAGTGAAAGACAAGCTGAAGTCTTACAAGGAAAAGAGGCAAATAAGATGAGAATCTCCTGAGGCCAGGTCAGGATTGTCGACAGAAATCAGTGAATACCACACGTGGAAAGTTTCACCAGAGAAACAGACCAAACACAAAGGAACAGAGGAAACCCAGGAGTAAAAGGTCCAAGGCACATCAAGAAAAACCAAGACAGAGTTCACATCACATAATGTTTGAACAAGCTATCATTGCAGTGGTGCATTTCCTCACTACAAAATATGTCCTGCCAGACTAAAGAAGGATCCTGTCAGATGGTTCCCTGAGCAGACTGCCAAAGTCATTTGGCGGAATGCCTCATCACCAGAACTTTCAAACAAGCACCAAGATGTAGCTTGGCTGGTGGTGAGAAGAGCCCTCCCTGTCAGATCCATCCTGCATGCCCGAAGTCTCACCCCTTCCGCACAATGCCCCCGCGGTGGCTGTGGGGGGGGGGGGGGGGGGGGGGGGAAGGGGGAAAGAAACGGTTGCCCACCTCCTTCTGAAATGTGTCTTTGCAAAGCAGGTGTGGAAAGAGATGCAGTGGTTTTTGTCAAGGTTCATCCCAAGCAGCTCTGTAACACAGGAGTCTGTGCTCTACGGGCTGTTCCCAGGGACGCACACCGAGATAAACATCAACTGCTGCTGGAGGATCATCAATTCGGTGAAAGACGCCCTTTGGTCTGCCCGAAACTTGCTGGTCTTCCAGCGCAAAGAGTTGTCCACGACCGATTGTTGCAGACTGGCACATTCCAAGGTCCAGGACTACGTGCTGAGGGACGCACTAAAGCTTGGGGCAGCTCAATGGGGAAAGAGCACCGTGTAAGGTCCCCCCACCAAGCTGAACGGAGGGGCTGGATCCATGGGGAACCCCTTAAACTGTATCGGGAAAATTTTATCTCCTGTAAAATGTGAAAATGTATCTGGCAAGACAAATGTGAAATGGAAGGGTTGTGAGGCGACTCATTATTGTATTGAAGGAAACTGTTCACCTTTGCACTGTTTGTAATTTTTGACCTGATGCTGTTTGAAACTGTTTGGTAATGTATTTTTTACAGATTTTTATGAATAAAGTATATTTTGGAAATTAAAAAAAAACTAAAGAAGTGTAACACCTGCAGAAAAAATGGGACATTTCACAAGAGTATGCCTATCGAAGACATTAATAAAGTTGAAGGCCAGAAGGAAGATTACATATTCGCAGAATGAGAGATTTTTGTTGCTCACAACCACAAATACCGACGACGCCTGCCCATATGCGATGTGTTCATAAGCAATTTGACAATCTCTGCAGTAATTGACTCAGGAGCAACAGTCAACATAATGGATGCCCAGACATTCCACAAGTAACAGAGAAAACAGAAACTGCAAGTGAACAAGCCGATATCTAAAATCTTCTCCTACGGATCACATACTCCTCTACTGGCCCTAGGGATCATCCAAGTTACTCTGAAATCCTCCCATGGGTCCACATGTCAGACTAGGTTCCATGTTGTAGACTCAAGCAAGGGAAATCTGTTAAGTTTCGAAGCTGCCAGGGAATTGAAGCTGTTCATGATCAACACCATCAGCGGACAGAACTACCTGATGAAAAAAGACATTCGGAAAAAGAATTCACAATTATTCAAAGGCATCGGCAAAGTGAAAAACAAGAAAATCAAGCTCCATATAGATGAGTCAGTCCAACCCAAACAACAGGAGGATTCCATTCCATACCAGAAAAGAATAGAGAAAGAATTGGACAGACTGGAGAAGTTGGACATCATTGAAAAAAGAGAAGGGCCAATGCCACAGATCGGTCCAATTGTTGTAGTCCCCAAATCCACAAGACAAGTATGAATTTGCGTGGACATGAGAGTGATAAAAAAGGCCAACAAAGTGATAAAAACAGGAAAGGCTCCAAATGCCAAGGCTAGAGGAGATAATTGAGGACATGAATGGGTCAACAATCTCCAATACCATGGATTTGACTGCTGGATATCACCAATTTAAGTAGGATGAATCCAGTCGATACGTAAATACCTTCAGTATCTGTTGGATTAAGAGGGTACAAGTGCTTAATGTTCAGAGTAAACGCAGCCTCTGTAATCTTTCAATCAGCAGTAACAGAAAGACTTACAGGCCTAAATGGTGCCAAGGGTGTCTCAGATGATATTATTGTATATGGGAGAACACGAGCATGATATGACAAGCACTTAGAAGCAGTCTTGGATCGACTCCAAGTGCACAATTTGTGACTCATTGAAGACAAGTGCACTTTTTCAGCGACAGAAGTGAAGTTCAAATGGACACAAATTTAATGAAAAAGGTCTATCTCCAGATTCTAAGAAGGTGGAGGCAATGTTGAACGCAGATCCTCCAGCAAATGCAAAACAAGTCAAATCTTTCCTAGGATTAGCATCGTACATTGTGAGATTTATCCCAAAGTGTGCCTCTATCACAGCCCCACTTTGACAGCTCACTTGACAAGATGTCAATTGGAAATAGGACAAGGCAGAAATGCAGGCATTTCCGAACTTAAAGGAAACTCTGACAAACACTGACTTATTTCGATCCCAGAAGACACACTGAGTTGATAGTACATGCTAGTCCAGTTGGTCTCTGAACCATGCTCTGCCAAGACAACAAAACAATATCATGTGCAAGCAGACACAGAAACAAGATATACACAGAACAGAAAAAGGAACGCTCGCAGTTGTATGGGGAGCAGAACATTTCCACTTATACGAAGCAAAGTTTAATGTCGTGACAGATCACAAACCATTGCAGGGCCTTTTCCCGCTGGTGAATATATTTTAATCATAATAGATAATTACAGCAGATATCCTGATGTAGAAATAGTGACATCGACATCTGCAAGAGCAACTTACCCAAATTTGATGCCGTCTTCACAAGACGAGGGATACCTGATACAGTAAGAACAGACAATTGCTGCCATTTAATGGTCATGAATCTGCCGATTTTGCTACCCACTTAGGATTCACCCATCAAAGAATCAAACCCTTACGGTCGAGAGCAAATGGAGAGGTTGAATGTTTTAATTGCACCCTAATGAAAACCATATTAGAATTAGAACATTACAGCGCAGTACAGGCCCTTCGGCCCTCGATGTTGTGCCGACCTGTGAAACCATCTGACCTACACTATTCCATTTTCATCCATATGTCTATCCAATGACCACTTAAATGCCCTTAAAGTTGGAGAGTCTACTACTGTTGCAGGCAGGGCGTTCCACGCCCCTACTACTCTCTGAGTAAAGAAACTACCTCTAACATCTGTCCTATATCTATCACCCCTCAACTTAAAGCTATGTCCCCTCGTGTTTGCCATCACCATCCGAGGAAAAAGACTCTCACTATCCACCCTATCTAACCCTCTGATTATCTTTTATGTCTCTATTAAGTCACCTCTCCTCCTCCTTCTCTCCAACGAAAACAACCTCAAGTCCCTCAGCCTTTCCTCGTAAGACCTTCCCTCCATACCAGGCAACATCCTAGTAAATCTCCTCTGCACCCTTTCCAAAGCTTCCACATCCTTCCTATAATGCTGTGACTCCATTTGCCATCTCTCAGCCCAGCTCTGCAGCTATCTATGTCCCTCTGTACCCTACAACATCCTTCGGCACTATCCACAACTCCACCGACCTTCGTGTCATCCGCAAATTTACTAACCCACCCTTCTACACCCTCTTCCAGGTCATTTATAAAAATGACAAACAGCAGTGGCCCCAAAACAGATCCTTGCGGTACACCACTAGTAACTAAACTCCAGGATGAACATTTGCCATCAACCACCACCCTCTGTCTTCTTTCAGCTAGCCAACTTCTGATCCAAAGCTCTAAATCACCTTTAACCCCATACTTCCGTATTTTCTGCAATAGCCTACCGTGGGGAACCTGATCAAACACCTTACTGAAATCCATATACACCACATCCACTGCTTTACCCTCATCGAACTGTTTGGTCACCTTCTCGAAAAACTCAATAAGGTTTGTGAGGCATGACCTACCCTTCACAAAACCGTGCTGACTATCGCTAATGAACTTATTCTTTTCAAGATGATTATAAATCCTGTCTCTTATAACCTTTTCCAACATTTTACCCACAACCGAAGTAAGGCTCACAGGTCTATAATTACCAGGGCTGTCTCTACTCCCCTTCTTGAACAAGGGGACAACATTTGCTATCCTCCAGTCTTCCGGCACTATTCCTGTCGACAATGACGACATAAAGATCAAGGACAAAGGGCTCTGCAATCTCCTCCCTGGCTTCCCAGAGAATCCTAGGATAAATCCCATCTGGCCCAGGGGACTTATCTATTTTCACACTTTCCAAAATTGCTAACACCTCCTCCTTGTGAACCTCAATCCCATCTAGCCTAGTAGTCTGAATCTCAGTATTCTCCTCGACAACATTTTCTTTCTCTACTGTAAATACTGACGAAAAATATTCATTTAACGCTTCCCCTATCTCCTCTGATTCCACACACAACTTCCCACTACTATCCTTGAATGGCCCTAATCTAACTCTATTCATTCCTTTATTCCTGATATACCTATAGAAAGCCTTAGGGTTTTCCTTGATCCTATCCGCCAATTACTTCTCGTGTCCTCTCCTTGCTCTTCTTCGCTCTCCCTTTAGATCCTTCCTGGCTAGCTTGTAATAGCTCACGCTGAAGGAAAGAGCTGTAAACAACTCTTCATATTTCTAAGAGCCTACAGGGCAACCCCTCATTCGACCACAAATATATCACCAAGCTTTGCTCTAAACGGAAGACAGATAAAGTGCGAACTGCCACAATTCACGCCCACACAACCCTACACTCATTCAACAGAAAGCTTGACGGATAGAGACAAGAGTCAAAAACAGAGGATAAAGACACATGCAGACTGCCAGATGCTCGCAAAAGACAGAGAGAGAGATAAAAGGAGACAAAGTCCTGGCTCAACAAGAGAAAACATCTAAAATTAGCTCACCATTTGACCAAGACTGCTTACGGTAGTTCAGAGAAAAGGAAGCATGCCCATCATGAAGAAAGGAAACTATATTGTGAAGAGAAATTTAACCTTCTTCCAAAAACTTAAATGCTAAACACTTCCAGACGACAGTGAAAACAACTTGATGACTTCACACCTGCGACAACTGAAGAAGCAGCTCAGCCAAACCAAGCAGAGACGAGATCGATACTGCAAGATCCATCATCGAGACCTCATTGATTCCTGTTCGAGTTAAAGACTATATCCTGCATTGATGAAAGGAGCCAGGGGGAAGAAGTCTGTTGTTGAGGGTGGTGTGCTTGAAACCGCTCCCCTCCAAATTTTCAAACTTCAGTCCAACCGAGTTTTGTTCAATAAAATTTTACATTAAGTAGCTAGAGAGTAATTGTTAATTATTAAAGGGGTAAACTTTAAATTTAAAAGGGGATATTGTAATATAGTATATTGGTGACTTCATCTTTAAGAAACTGTACCTTTAAGAGACCAGGCAAGTGATGACATTATCATACATATATAAAGGAAGAGACACAATTTTGAGAGGCACATTCAAACACACGGCTGGCAGAGCACACACACCCCCAGAGAGGAAAAGGCCAGGACCTGAGAACATACAATGTAGATAAGTAAGACAATAAATAGTGTTTGTGTTGAATTTGAATATAAAGTTTGCGGTTATCATTTAATGAAGACTTAAGAACACAGTACAACACTACAATAACAGTGACTACACTTCAAAAGTACTTCATTGACTGTGAAGTGCAGTGAGATGTCCTGAGGTTGTGAAAGGTGTGAGATAAAGACAAATCTTTACTTCTCAAGGACCAACTACCACTGGTTACAAAAACAGAATAAATATGTGCACCTATCTTGGTTACTGTGGCTTCTGCCACAAACATTGCTCGTTTGCTCACTATCCTGAGATGATTGCGAGGACCAAGAAAACCAACAAACATTGGACAGATTGAAATAAAAACAGTAAAATGCTGGAAACACTCAGCAGCTCAGAGGGACATGTTGAGGACTTCATGCTTTGAAATTTTAATCCTTCATTCTTCTCTTTACACATGCTGCCTAAGCTGCTGAGTGTTTCCAGAATTTTCCTGATTATATTCCAGCTTTCCTGCATTTAGGTGGGGAGTCTAGGACATAGGGACATAACCTTAAAATCAGGGCCAGGCCATTCAGGAGAGAAGTTAGGAAACACTTTTTCATGAAAGGGTGGCAAAAGTGTGGAACCTTCTCCTACAAAAAGCATTAGACGCTAGTGCAATTAATAATCTAAATCAGAGATCAATAGATTCTTGTTAGACGAGGGTGGGGAGGGATACGGAGCCAAGGCAGGTAAATGGAGTTTTATTGTGTTAAAGGCACTACATAAATGTGCAAGCTGCTGTTGCTACAAAAAGAGGAAAACTATGTAGATACTGACCCTGGGAAATGTTGTAAATCTGTCGAGCTCCTCCACAAAACAGAACATCTGAAGGCTGATGGAGGACATCACAATCAAAAGACTGGCTGTGAAGACCACCAAACTGCCAAGCTTTTTCCCAGGCCCGAATATTTTATATACAAAGTCCTCCAGAGCTGGGGAGATTTTAATCAGTCGGACAACCCTGAGCACCTGACAGAAAGAAAAATTAAAGAAACAATTACATTTCAACTTGAGAAAATAATACTTTTTTTATTTTTAAAAAGTCAAATAGTTCTCATGCACAATTGAAAGTCAATATGGTTTCATATTTATTGATACCATTGACCAGAAACTGAGCTGGAATAGTCATATAAATACCGTGGCTACAAGAGCAGGTCAGAGGCTAGGAATCCAGCGGCGAGTAACTCACCTCCCGACTCCCCAGAGCCTGTCCACCATCTACAAGGCACAAGTCAGGAGTGTGATGGAATACTCTCCACTTGCCTGGATGGGTGCAGCACCAAAAACACTCAAGAACCTCAACACCATCCAGGACAAAGCAGCCTGCTTGATTGGCCCACCATCCACAAACATTCACTCCCTCCACCACTGACACACAGTGGCAGCAGTGTGTACCATCTACAAGATGCACTGCAGCAACGCACCAAGGTTCCTTAGACAGCACCTTCCAAACCCGCGACCTCTACCACCTCGAAGGACAAGAGCAGCAGATTCATGGGAACATCACCACCTGCAAGTTCCCGTCCAAGTCACAGACCATCCTGACTTGGAACTATATTTCCGTTCCTTCACTGTCGCTGGGTCAAAATCCTGGAACTCCTCCCTTCCCAACAGCACTGTGGGTGTACCTACCCCACATGGACTGCAGCGGTTCAAGAAGGCAGCTCACCACCACCTTCTCAAGGGCAATTAGGGATAGGCAATAAATGCTCACATCCCATGAATGAATAAAAATCTACAATACTGTCCTTAATTATATATCAAACATATTAATTGGGTTACAATATGTATTCAACGCTCCTATTTTAAATGCATCCTATGGAAGATCCCATTATAAAAGTTCCCACATTTCACGGAATCCTACTGGACAGAAGGAGGCCACTTGGCCCATTGTGCCTGTGCTGGCTCTTTGGAAGTCCACAAGTTGTTGCTGTTGTTGTTTCTCTGCTCTTTCACCATAGCCTTCCAAATTTCTCCTTTTCAAGTATTTATCCAATTGCCTTTTGAAAGTTACTATTGAATCTGCTTCCACTGCCCTTTCAGGCAGCGCGTTCCAGATCACAACAACTCACTGGGTAAAAAAGTTCTCATCTCCCCAATTACCTTAAATCCGTGTCCTCTGGTTACCAAACCTCCGGATGGAATCAGTTTCTCCTTATTTATTCTATTAAAACCCCTCCATTAAATCACCCCTTAATCTTCTCTGCTCTAAGGAGAACAATCCCAGCTTCTCCAGTCTTTCCACATAAACTCAAGTCCCTCACCTCTGGTACCATTCTTGTAAATCTCCTCAGCATCCTCGAAGACCCCGATAGATTTATTGTGGGTGCCCTTGCCTCATTTCACATTGTGGGGTTTCTGTCCTTGTGACTGTGCTCTCTGGGTGCTCGAGGTTGTACAAATGTGCAGCACCATCTCGTTCCATGTGCTCTGGGCAGCTCAGCCTGGAGGATGCTCCCTGGCATGGACATCAGGACCACTCTCCCCCAGCCCTCTGTATATCCATGCTCCCGACTACTCAGAAATTTCAGCCGCCAAAAAACATCCTCTCTAGTTACAATGTTACATGTAACAAGAGATTGAAGTGCACCAGATAAATATTTACTTCATGGGCTTTCTGCTTGTAGTACTACATTGAGGCTACCCTTTAATTAAAGGCCACAATTATCTGTGAGGTTACCTGAAAATATGTAAACTGAGAATGGTAGAGGTCTGGATAAATGTGCAGCGTTGTTCCCACCACCAGCAGTAGCTCAAACTTGTGAAGGGAGGAGCTAATGTAACCAGTGAAACCCAAACACCAGATTTTCACAAGTGCCTCCAGGTCAAACAAGATGGTGAAAGCAACCTAAAAGACAATTTAAGAAAATAAACATGAAAGATGTTTCCAAATGTTAATCAGAATTAATAGATTTTCTAAAATAAATGCATTTACCTTGTAAGAAAGGTTTTGAGTTCAGAAATATCAGACAAATTGGTATGCTTTATTTTGAAGTACAAATTAATAATGAGCCTGTAACAAAGACCTGTTTACACTATTTGAGTATTAACAATGACCTCCATTTCAAACTGGAAAGGTCGCACATGTTTCCATCATGACTGTAATAGTATGGGCTATGGGGAAAGAGCAGGGGAGTGAGATTAATTAGATAGCCTTTTCAGAGAGCCAGCACAGACACATTGGACCAAATGGCCTCGTTCTGTGTTGTAAGATTCCATTCTATAATTCTATTCTAAAAATGCACGAATGTCATCATCAAAATAAATTTATCACAGGATCAATGAATAAACCCCTATAGTACATTCAATCTCATTCATTTAGAATAACTATCATCCCATTGAAAAATCTAGCTATTTCTCTTTAAAAAAAAGCATCTAGGATTCTGGCTCCAACTACTCTTCCTCACAGTAACAATCTGTATTCCATTCCTAGCAAATTAGGCAACTCTTGCTTATTAAAGAACATTTAGTTTAGTTTTAGTTTAGTTTAGAGATACAGCACTGAAACAGGCCCTTCGGCCCACCGAGTCTGTGCCGACCATCAACCACCCATGTTATACTAATCCTACACTAATTCCATATTCCTACCACTTCCCCACCTGTCCCTATATTCCCCTACCACCTACCTATACTAGGGGCAATTGCTAATGGCCAATTTACCTATCAACCTGCAAGTCTTTGGCTTGTGGGAGGAAACCGGAGCACCCGGAGAAAACCCACGCAGACACAGGGAGAACTTGCAAACTCCACACAGGCAGTACCCAGAATTGAACCCGGGTCGCTGGAGCTGAGAGACTGCAGTGCTAACCACTGCGCCACTGTGTCTAGACTGGGAACTAAATATACCAGGTTATAAGGTCTAATGGATAGGGAAAATGGAAGAGAGGGAGGAGTAGCCTTAGTGATTGAGGATAATTTACATGGAATAAGCAACAGTAATTATATTAAGAAAGTTTCTTTTCAATTATTACATGCATTGATGTGTTAGAAATATGTCTGCTTCGCTTGGGATTTAAACATACAAAGACTTTTTTGTCCAGCCAGAATTATTTTTCCACTTTTGCTTCCCAATTCTTCTGGCTCGCGCTAATAGGATTAAATCAGACATCTACCCGAGGAATCAGTCAGTAAATCACTCAACCTCCAATATTCAAACAAACTTGCAGGACCAGCAGATTCTAAATACCTGTATCTAAAATTGACAACTTAAACTTATTTGTCTTTGCCTGAGCGCATCTCATTTAATAAATAAAATAGGTGTTTACATTAGTGATACACTTTAATTTGTACAAGTTTCCACCATCTACAAGGCACAAGTCAGGAGTGTGATGGAATACACTCCACTTGCCTGGATGGGTGCAGCGCCAACAACATTCAGGAAGCTCGACACCATCCAGGACAAAGCAACCCACTTGATTGGCACCTCATCCACCACCTTCAACATTCACTCCCTCCACCATTGCTGCGCAGTGGCTGCAGTGTGTACAAACATCAAGGCTTTTTGACAGCACCTCTCAAACCCGTGATCTCTACCACCGACAAGGACAAGGGCAGCAGACACATGGGAACACCACCACATGCAAGTTCCCATTCTAGTCACACACCGTCCCGACCCACCAAACACCACTGCATACCTACACCACATAGATTGCAGCAGTTCAAGAAGACAGCTCACCACCACCTTCTCAAGGGCAATTAGAGGTGGGCAATAAAAAAAAAACTTGCATTTCTATCATAACCTCTTTTGAAGTCACTCGTGTAATGCAATGTGGCAGCTAATTTGTACACAGCAAACCCCCACAAATCAGCAAGGAGATAATGACAAGTTAATCTGTTTTAGTGATGTTGATTGAGATAAATATTGGCCAGGACACTGGGAGAACTCCCCTGCTCTTCTTTGAAATAATGCCATGGGATCACACATCCACTTGAGGGGGCAGATAGGGCTTCTAACACTTCATCTGAAAGATGGCAGCTCTGACAGTGCAGCACTCCCTCAGTACTACACTGGAAGTGTCAGTCCTGATTTCTTTGCTCAAGTTTCTGAAGTGGAACTTGAACCCACCACTTTCTGACTGAAAGGGGCGAATGCTACCAACAGAGCCACAGCTGACAATAAATACTGGCCTTGACAGCAACACCCACATCCTATGAATGAATAAATAAAGTTAAAAAAAATAAAGGTTCATTAATTGCATATCTTGTCTGCAAGAATCTATAACCTCTTGCACCACATCAACATTTAAAATTATCACAAGATACAATGAATATGCTTATTTGGAAATATCCAATGTACCATCCAGTTTTTTAAAAAAAACAGTAAGCACATTTTATTCTGAGAAAACAGTCAATCACAGTCTTCCTGCCAAAACAATAAGATTCTATGGTCCACTGACAGATAAATGTTACTGAAATATTTGTGTTTCACGTGGACAATACAGAAGAGACATCTTTCCCAAGCCAGTCTGGTTAAAACTCAGCTTGATGTTCGAAGGGAGATTTGTTTAACTTTAAATTTCCGAAGAATAGCATCTCTCTTGTCATTTCAGGTAACTTTGGGGAAATTTGGAAACTTGTTTAAGTGAAAGTTGAGAACACAATTTGACAACTGCCCTCTGCACGTCAGAAAGTTGTTGGTGCTCTTTTTGGAGAAGGTCGTTTGCTTTTCCAACATTTCTGTACATTTTAATAACAAACTGTACTTTTTGCAAACTAAAAATGAACTATGAGGTAAAAATCAAGTCTTAAAAACGCTCTGTTCACTTGACAGTCGGGCAATTGAGATATTTAAGATGATCAATGGAGTTGATCCCATGAAACTATTTTGAAGAGGAGCCGGAGAGTTCTCCCCAGTGTCCTGGCCAATACTTATCCCTCAACCAACATCACAAAAACAGATTTTCTGGTCTTTATCACATTGCTGTTTGTGGAAGCTCCGTGTGTGCAAATCGGTTGGCATATTTCCTACATTATAATAGCGACTACCCTTTAAAAGTACATCATTGGCTGTAAAGTGCTTTGAGATGCTCGGAGGTTGTGAAAGGCACTACAGAAATGCACGTACGTTCTTCTCAAACTCTGGCATAGGCAATTAGGTCAATTGGCCTGTTTCTGTGCTGTAAATACTATGTGATATAAACTTCAACTTAAAATAAGGTTGCTTCCAGGAACTGTTATGTAACTAATGCTGCCCGTTACTCAACTGGTGGCAACAAGTCGAACTAGTCACCACGTAAAGCATTTGGATGTTTCGGTCTGCTGTCAGCTCATTACCTCTTGGCATTTCCAATCAGAAAACACATCCAGGGAGCAAGCTGACAGCTTTCTACACTGTCAGACACTGGCTGAAGCCAGTCAGTTCGAGGTATATCAGGATGCATAAGGGAGTAGAGAATGGCATGTGATTAAAACACTCTTGAACTAGAGTGGCTTTGCTATTTCTCTCAGGAAATATCCAAGTAGTTTATGGCACACACCTCTGCCAGATAAAACATATCGTACTGGCTCCTGGAATTCTCCCCCTTGTAGTAATTGCTGGCAGCTACAGTGACATCAACAGCGACCATACTCAGAACAAACATGTGGAAAATGGAAGATTGCATCATTTTCTGAAAAAAAAAAGGCAAAGGTTAGATTTTTAACATTATAGAAGGCAATTCATCAAGTTGAATGCTTAGCATGTTCACAATATAGACAGGCTTTCATTTCTAGACCATGAGCTATAATCTGTCCAAAAGCATCTGTTTAAAAAAAGCATACGGGATCCTTGACTTTAATAGGAGGCATAATGTAGAAAAGCAAAGAGGTTACACTCAACCTTTATAAAACACTCGTCAGACCTCAGCTGGAGTATAGTGTTCAATTCTGGGCCCCACACTTTAGAAAGGCCCTGGAGAGGGTGCAGAGGGAATTTACAGTCAATGAAGTACTGTTGAGGTGCAGTTACTGTTGTAAGCTGGAAACAAGGCAGGCAATTTGAACACAGCAACATGATAATGACCAGATAATTTTTTTTTAAAAAAAGTGATGTTAGTTGAGGAATAAAGATCGGCCCCAGGACACCAGGAAGAACTCCTCTGCTCCAATATATATTATGATATATAAATACACTTGGCCAGACTTTCCAATTTGTCACTGGGCATAAAACTGACATTGCAGATTGGTCTCACGTACAATTATTTCCAATGCCGGTCAGGATGAGTGAAGACTTGGTCATGTATTTTTAATTAAAGTTCTCCCTCCTCTTGCTGATTTGCCTAATGGATAAGATGGGGCCATTATGCAAATTCAATTACTCCCTCAAAGAGAAATATAGCAAGTTCACCTCGCGGACCCCTGGGATATTAAGCATGTACAAGTTTCACATTGTTAATTGTCATCAGTGCTAAGGACCATTAAAGTCACTTTTACAACCAATTAAAAAAAAACTCAGTGGGTACATTTTCACCTTCAGCGCATCTGCTGGTAATGTGGCAAAGCAGATTGTGCACCTGATAGAAACAGCCCAACTTTCATCCCAGATGAGAAGATTTTCATCAACAGATTTTTTTTGTTTTAAAGAAGTTATAAATAGTTCTCACACCTAAATAAATACAAATTGTCCAGATCTTGTTTCTTTTCTGTTGACAAAGAGGCACTCATCTTACATTTGTGACATCAAACACAACACATGCACTATGCAATGATGGAGGTGCCTTGGTATGCAAATCTGATTTTTGTGAAGAAAATATTGTGAAACTACTTGGTGGTGGCAGTGATGGGGGAGGAGGGGATGGGGGAGGAGGGGATGGGGGAGGAGGGGATGGGGGAGGAGGGGATGGGGGAGGAGGGGATGGGGGAGGAGGGGATGGGGGGAGGAGGGGATGGGGGGAGGAGGGGATGGGGGGAGGAGGGGATGGGGGGAGGAGGGGATGGGGGAGGAGGGGATGGGGGAGGAGGGGATGGGGGAGGAGGGGATGGTGAGAGGGGATGGTGAGAGGGGATGGTGAGAGGGGATGGTGAGAGGGGATGGGGAGGGGTGGGGGGAGGGGTGGGGGGAGGGGTGGGGGGAGGGGTGGGGGGAGGGGTGGGGGGAGGGGTGGGGGGAGGGGTGGGAGGAGGGGTGGGAGGAGGGGTGGGAGGAGGGGTGGGAGGAGGGGTGGGAGGAGGGGTGGGAGGAGGGGTGGGGGGAGGGGTGGGGGGAGGGGTGGGGGGAGGGGTGGGGATGGTGAGAGGGGTGGGGGGAGGAGAGTGAGACTAATTGGATAGCTCTTTCACAGAACCGGCATCGGCACGATGGGCCGAATGGCTGCCTCCAGTGCTGCATCATTCTCTAAAGTCAGTAAAATCTGAAGGTCCCTGGTTTGCTGGGATTCTAATCAAACCATCAAACATCAAAATACAACAATCAAAATCAGCCAAGTCTAAAGGCTTCTTTCTATAATCATCAACATGCCTCGAGAGGTTTCAAAGAGATAAGCCTTACTGCTGTTAGATAGATGCGTTATTTTGAACTAAGCTAGTTTTAATGAAAATTTTGGAGGTACTTTTCTAATGAGCTGGTGTTCATTGTAAATTTGAATGCATTGATTGAATCATGGCTCACTGCATCACTTGAAGATGAATGTCTGATTTCAGAGTAAATGTTAACAAGTTATTTAGCATGATCCATTGTGCCAATATGCTTTAAATCATTTCTTTATCTGTGCAGAAACAGTAGTAACGTACCCATAAATAGCCCTAGAGCACAAAGTCCAGTGCAGTACTGAGGGAGGGCTGCACTGTTGGAGGTGCCATCTTTCAGATCAGATGTTAAACAGAGGCCCTCACCTTCCACTTATGGAGTGGGTGCCTGCACACCCTCTTGTGAGTATAAAAGATCCCACATCACTATCTTGAAGAAGTGCAGGGGAGTTCTCCATGGTGTCCTGGAAAATATTTATCCCTCAACCAACATCACAAATAAACAGAATATCTGGTTGTTATCACATTGCTGTCTGTGGGAGCTTGCTGTGCACAAATTGGCTGCCGCATTTCCTGGAGCTGGCATCAACCCACTGTTCAGATGGATGGAATTGGGGGACGCATGCAGCATAAAAAAACCAACCCCTCATCACTGGGTCAACAGCAGAGGTTCCTGTCTTCAAGCTCCCTCAAAGACAGTGGACAGCCCTCAACTGAATCCACACAGGGCATGGGCGTTGCAGCCACCTGCTCCATAAGTGGAAGGTGAGGGATGACCTGATGTGCAATTGTGGCCATGAGTCCCAGACCATGGAACACATCACATTGACCTGTCCACTAAGATCTGTTGTGGGAGGCACCTCATTTCCCCACTCGGCATCTTAGGAGGCCATCGAATGGGTTGTCAAACCAGACATCCCATTATAAGCCTTTCCCATCATACAAAAGTGGTATCAGTTCTCTACAGGGAATAGCATAAGTACCCACTGACTCAAATCTTCAGTGAAATCATACGATCATTTTAACCATTCAATCGCTCTTAGCTTTTACAGTGATAGCTTCCAGGAACTACACTTCACAAGGTTTCTGTTTCCCTAATGGCTACTTAACATTTTGTAATAAAAATTAATTAATCATTTAAACAGATATGAAAATGATACCAAGCTATTTATTTTTGTAGATCAATTTGTTGCGATATCCCATATCACTAATATGCCACTTCAGCAGAATTTTATGCTCAAGTTTTATGAATCTGTAGGAAATTATTGACTTGTTTTAATATGAAAGTACCTACACGGGTTAAATATTTCTGAATTAATCCTTACTGCTCGAGTGCTTAGACAGGGAAGGAAATATTTTTCATTCATTCTATTTCATTTACATTGTTAATGAGTAAATGTGAAGTCAGGTTGAAAACTGGAAATACGGCTGTAAACTATACCACAGTTCCAGAGAGTCAGTGATGGCATTACAGTGCAAGCTACTGTTACTTGCTTTAACAAAGATAATTCCAAGAGATACACTGAAACAGAATCACTAATGTTTAAGAGAGGAGGTGGGGGGGGGGGGGGCAAATAAGAGGAGGGTGGAAAGCAAGAGGCAAAGAAGATAAGAAAGAAGAAGAGGAAGAAGAGTGGGAAATCTTGTTCTGTAAGTGGGAGGTGGTGCAGGCTGGTAGGAAGAATAAGGAGGCCACATCCGCCTTGACAAAAAGAGTATACATAGGATAGAGGAGTAAACAAATCACATCATTAAACAGGTTAACATGGCTATAAAAACTGTAAAGCACTGGGAATTATTTCTAGAGGAATAGAATTGAAAAACAGATAAACATTATGCTAAACATATATAAAACTTTAGTTAGACCACACTTGCAGTACTATGCACTGGCAAACTGGCAAAGGTGCAAAAGAGGTTTACAACGATGACCAGAACCGAGAGGTTATAGCTATCAGGAAATACTGAACAGTTGTTTCTCTAGAGAAAGGGCGGCTGGGGGAGGGGGGAACCGGATACAGGGCTTTAGAGGGTTTTGATAGAGTAGACGTGGAGAAGACGTTTCCACTTGTGTGGGATTCCAAAACTAGGAACCATAAACATAAGATAGTCACTGATAAATCCAACAGGGAATGCAGGAGAAACTTCTGTACACACAGGAGGGTCAGTAACCAGAGGACACAAATTTAAAGGTAATTGACAAAAGAACCAGCAGGGAGATGAGGAAAATTATTTATTTTTTTTTTTTTTTACACAGTGAGTTGTTGTGATCTGGAACGCGCTGCCTGAAAGGGCGGTGGAAGCAGATTCAATAATAAATTTCAAAAGGGAATTGGATAAACACTTGAAAAGATCTTCAGGATTACAGGTACAAAGCAGGGGAGTGAGACTAATAGAATAACTGTTTCAAAGAGCTGGCACAGGCACAAAGGGCCAAATGGACCCCTTCCGTTCTGTAATAAAAACAAAGTGCTGGAAATACTCAGCAGGTCAGGCAGCATCTGTGGAGAGAGAGAAAGAGAGAGTAAATGTTTCAGGTCTTTGATCAGAACACTCCTGCATTGTTCTATGATTCTATGAGTTCAGAATAGTTGCTGTAAACACAACCCGGGTTGGAGATACATGTACATAATCAAGTGTAATAAATAAAGTCACGAAATGTCAATCTGGCAGCTTAGAATTTCTGTTGGTTGAACGTATGAGCTGGTGAGTAGACAGATAAATCCATGTTAACCATCATGAGCACCAGCGTATGGATCACCAGGAGGAGAAGCAACTACACTGGAATCGTGAACAGCAACAGCCTGATGATCCTCAATGAGTGGTTTAGGTCTGTAAAACCTGCCGGAGAGCTTGCCTCTCTTGTATCGAGCTTATCAGCAGCATAGTCATCAAGACCTGTTCTCTTTCTGGCTCAGCTAGAGTAGCATCAGCTATGGCTCAGTGGGTAACAGTCTCACCTCAGGGTCAGATGCTCGTGAGCTTGAGCCTCGCTCCAGAGAACTGGACATAAAATCTAGGCTGACGCTCCCAGTGCAGTACTTTTGGATGGATGTTGAACCTGAGGCCCCGTCTGCCCTCTTAGGTGGGTGCAAAAGAGCCCATGGGACCAAAGTGCATGGCCTTTGAAATGTTTTTTTTTACAGACATGCACGTGCAGTAACTTAAAGGGGCCAACTTGTGCATGACCTGTGTGGGGACTTTATGGTTGCAGCATGGCCATGCAGCTTAGAGGGAACATTGCATGGCACTATTTCAAAGAGAAGGCACGCACTAAAGCTTGGGGCAGCCGCAGCAAAGGCTCAATGGGGAAAGACCACAGTGTAAGGTCCCCCCCACCAAGCTGAACTGAGGGGCTGGATCCATGGGAAACCCCTCGAACTGTATCGTTAATATTTTCATTTGCTGTAAATGTAAAACGGTAATTGGCATGACAATTGTGAAATGGAAGGGTTGTGAAGAAACTCATGATAGTATAGAAGGAAACTGATCTCCCTTGCAATGTTTGTATTTTTTGATGCTGTTTGAAACTGTTTGGCGATGTAATTTTTGCAGATTTTTATGAATAAAGTATATTTTGGAAATAAAAAAAAAAAATTTCAAAGAGAAGGCGAGTTCCCCCTGGTGCTCTGGCTAATATTTATCCCTCAACCAACATCACAGACAGATTATCTGATCATTATCACAAAGCTGCTTGTGGAAGCTTGATGTGCATAAATTGGCTGCCGTGTTTCCTACATCACAACAGTGACAGGAATTCAAAAAAAAGCACTTCATTGGGAGGCCATGAAAGGCCCTGTGGAACGCAGCGCCTCTTTTATTTTCTTTTACTAGGGTTGTCATCAGAACAACTATCAATCAACAACCTTGCTCTGTAGCTTGTTCTTCTGGCTATAACTGTGAGCTCAATTGTTTCTGTTCAGTTTGTAGATGCTGCCATTTTATATTCAGGTATTCATATGGTGAAATTGAAAATGATTAGTTCTTGTGCTTTAGGCGTCTTTCACTAGAATGGAACATAGAACACGATTTTCATTTGCTTATTTTACCCGTTTGTATAAAGAATATAAATTGCTGAGAAACACACTTAATTCCAGTGGCAACAATGAATGGACTTTTATCCTCTCCTTAAAATGATACAGCACAGGAGGCCATTCAGCCCATCATGTCTTTGCTGGCTCTTTGAAAGAGCTATCCAATTAGTTCCACACCCCTGTTCTTTCCCCATTGCCCTGCACACTTTTCCTTTTCTAGTATTTATCCAATTCCCTTTTGAAAGTTACTATTGAATCTGCTTCCACTGCCCTTTCAGGCAGCGCGTTCCAGATCACAACAACTTGCTGTGTAAAAAAAAAATTATCTTCTCCCTCTTTGGTCCTTCTGCTGATCACCTTAAATCTGTGTCCGCTGGTTACCAAACCTCCTGCCAGTGGTAACAGGTTTTCCCTTATTAGAGTAAATTCATGATTTTGAACACCTCTATTAAATCTCTCCTTAACCTTTCCTGCTGCAAGTAGAACAATTCCAGCTTCTCCAGTCTCTCCAAATAACTGAAGTTCCTCATCCCTGGGACCATTCTAGTAAATCTCTTCTGCACCCACTCGAAGCCTAACAACCAGTTTAATGTTTAACTGTGAGAATCACATTCGAGGCTCTAATCGACAGGGATGATACCAGATCAGAGAGGTTGTTCCTATCAGGAAAGACTGAACAGGCTGCGACTCCTTTCTCTCGAAAAGAGAAGGCTGAGGGATGACCTGGCTGAGATCTTTAAGATTATAAAGGGTTAGATAGGTTAGATGTAAAGAAGATGTTTCCACAAGTGGGGGAGTCCAGAACTACAGGTCAATAAAATAGAAGACAGTCACTAATAAATCCAAAAGGGAATTTAGGAAAAAACTTCTTTACCCAGAGAGTGGTGAGAATGTGGAACTCGCTACCATAGGGAGCATAGATGTATTTAAGAGGATACTAGATACACAGGTGAGGGAGAAAGGATGCTGAAAGGATGAGATGAAGTAGGGTGGGAGGAGGAGAGTGTGGAGCATAAATACTGGCATAGATCAGTTGGGCCAAATGGCCTTTATGTTGTAAATTCTAGAGAATTAGAATGCCGTCTAATTGATATGATTGCTGATATTGGGTGTATCGTTTACAGCTACCAAAATAGCAGAGGAAATGCACGACCAGCCATCTATAAACATACAAAAATGTAAACACTGCAGTTGCTGAAAATCTGAAATAAAAACAGAAAATGCTGGAAACACTCAGTAAATCAGGCAGCTTCTGTAGAGTGAGGACTCAGTAGGATTAATGCAGTCGGGCACCTTCCTGAAAGAGAAGTGCCTTAAGGTTAAGCTGAGAGGATGTTGAATAAATGTTACCAGTGCAGCAAAAGATCAAAGCAATTCACTTATTTTGAATGCAATTTTTTTTTTTAAGCTGATTAAATGTATAAAACTTCAACATAAACTGACAGTGCATAATTGCATCAGCACAATTACCTTTACAAGAATAAATGAGAACGATTCATGTGTCTTGTGCAAAGGTTACCGTAGGCTATTTTTCAGAATCCAAAGCTATCCAATCGAATATAATAATGCAGATGCCTAAGAAAATATTCTCTCATAACATCAACAACTTATGCTGTTCCTGACCTTGTTGATATGCTTGGCTTCATACTGCTCTCCATCCTCTGCCAGTCATATCACATTATTTTAATTAAACCACCAATGTCAGTGGAAAGTTTCCATTTGATAAATCTAACACAACTCAAACCTCAAACTGCTCAATGTTCCAAGCATAAGAACATGAAAACGTTTGATAGGGTAGACGTGGAGATGATGCTTCCATGCGTGGGGGAAACCAAAACTCGGAGCGATAAATATAAGATAGTCACTAATAAATCCAATAGGGAATTCGGGAGAAACCTCTTTACCCAGAGAGTGGTGAGAATGTGGAACTCATTACCATAGGGAGTAGTTGAGGCAAATAGTATAGATACATTTAAGGGGAACCTAGATAAACACATGAAGGAGAAAGGAATAGAAGGATATGCTGATAGGGTGAGATGAAGTAGAGTGGGAGGAGGCTCGTGTGGAACACATGCACCAGCATAGACCAGTTGGGCCGAGTGGCCTGTTTCTGTGCTGTAAATTCTATGTAATGTTACAAGTTCTGCCCCAAATCAACATTGCAAATCCAAAAGCAGTGGATGTTCACTTTTGGCAGGATTGGAAAACTGATGATGATGAATTGATTACCTGATATAAACCACTGAAATCGAATGAAAGGAAAAAAAAAAATCAGGAAGGCAACCTACTACTGCCAAAAGTGAACCTTACACCCAATCTAATCTACTTACTGACCCAAGGTTTATTCCCTCAAGCCTGTTGGGATCTGGAAAGTGCTGCCCAAAAGGATGGCAGAAATAGATTCAACAGTAACTTTCAAAAAGAAAGAAATTGGATAAATATTTGAAAAAGAGATATGTACGGGGCTATGGGGAAAAAACAGGGGAGTGGGACTAATTGGATAGCTCTTTCAAAGGGCTGGCATAGACACAATGGGCTGAATGGCCTCCTCCTGTGCTCTAAGATTCTACGATTTTAATAGGAAACTGGCACAATTCGACTTATTCTTCAGGAACTGAACTGCCCGCTGTTGATCATGGAGAATATCATTAATCAATATTGAGAAATCCAGAATACAAAACTTCCTCCCATATTCCGGAGAGGAATTTAAACAACTTATTTATATATCAATACATATCTCTGATTGTCTCAGATTACTACCCTGGTACAATGGTATCGACAATTTTTGTTGGCCTGACTGAAGGCCCCAAGCTCTGGAATTCCCTCCCTAAATCTCTCCATCTCTCCACCTTCAAGTCGCTCCTTAAAACCTACCTCGTGGATGAAGTTTTGGTCACCCGTTCCATTATCTCTGTGGCTTGGTGGCAAATTGCGTTTGATCATCGCTCCTGAGAAGTGCCTTGGAACGCTTTACTATGTTCAAAACTATGTTAGCAATGGACTTTATTGCAGAAACCCTAGTTTGAGAGGAAACATGCCCATGTTAAACAGTGACCGTGTTCATACCTGCAAGCATGCTGGGGCTCTGCCCTGAGGCTTATTCATGTCCACCGCGACCAGCTGCCATCCGCCAGCAGCATCTTCATGGAACATCTATAGGGAAAAGACAATTCTGTTCACCAACATACTTGCTTTAAATAACCAGAAAATAGCACATTGATTCAATAATATTTACCATACAGCTATGTATAGAGGCTGGAGAAGCTGGGGGTGTTCTCCTGAGAGTAGAGAAAGTTAAGAGGAAATTTAATAGAGTTGTTTAAAATTATGAAGGGTTTTGATGGAGCAAATAAGGAAAAACTGTTTCCACTGGCGGGGTGGGTGGGGGGGGGGGGGGGGGGGTGGCGGTGGTGGTCAGTAATGAGAGGACACAGATTTGAGGAAGAGGAGGAGAATGCTCATTTCACGCAGTGAGTTGTTGTAATCAGGAATGAAACGGTGGTGGAAGCCGACTCAATAGTAACGTTTAAAAGGGAGTTGGATAAATACTTGAAAAGGGGAAAGAGCAGGGGAGTGGGACTAACTGGATAGATCTTTCAAAGAGCCAGCACAGACACAATGGGCTGAATGGCCTTCTTCTATGCTGTATAATTCTTTGTTGTGGAGTAGGTGACGTAATTTGAATCACTATTTTCACATAGTGTTAATACAACTTACAGATCACTGCCACTCAGTGAACTCAATATTGGCCCCAATATTTACTTAGTGTTGGGAATAGAGTGGTGGGATGTTTCAACATGAGACCCAGAAGCGAGGCTTTCTTGAAGATCCTGCTGAGTATAATGGTAGGACATCTCAAATTTTTTCAACAGATTTCCCGCCTGCCAGCCACATTGACGGGGTAGCTGCCTGTTTGGGAGGAAAGCAGTCAGGGAGCGGAACTCAGGATGTCTCCAGCACTGGCACACAGTGGCAGCAATGTGTACCATCAACAAGATGCACTGCAGAAACTTGCCAAGCATCCTTTGACAGCACCTTCCAAATCCACGACCTCTACCAACTAGAAGGGCAAGGGCAGCTGATGCATGGGAACACCACCACCTGCAAGTTCCCGTCCAAGCCACACACCATCCTGACTTGGAACTATATCGCCATTCCTTCACTGTCACTGGGTCAAAATCCTGGAACTCCCTTCCTAACAGCACTGTTGGTGTACTTACACCACATGGACTGCAGCGGTTCAAAGCGGCAGCTCACCACCACCTTCTCAAGGGCAATTAGGGATGGGCAATAAATGGCATCGCCAGCGTTACCCACATCCAATAAATGAATAAAAAGCGAGTCTTGTGTTGTCAGTAGGGGTGGGTGGGAGTCAGACATCAATAAGGGCAGGGTGTGACGATCGGGGGGTTCTGATTACATGGCAAGAAGCTTGTTGAGTCTGAAGAAAACACTCGTGCTCCTCTTGGCCCACAAGCAGTGCTGGAAATACACTTACCTCATGGATCCAGCCCTTCCTGCCTCCTTTTATCTGCCAGAAATCCAGACCTCCACGTGATAAAAATCTCCTTAAAGATTTCAGTCAGGACCCGTCTCCCGAGCGTGGACTAGTTGCCCCTCCCCCAGCGGAATTTAGTTAAAACCAGAAGTGGGGTCAGGTTTGAGAATTTTTATAATTTTACCTTCCTGCTCGCCTGTCCTTGAGGGTTAAACCCCTCCCCCCACCCCGTGAAGCTCATTGGCATGATAATGAAATTGTGCGAGTTAGCAGTATAAGGCTGATTTCGCAAACGCGCTTTGCCAGTAGACAGACTTGCCTGCTAGTCATTTCTATTTGAAAGACTGGCCCTTATACATACAGGAAATAAAAAAACCTAAACAACAAACATACACACCGTCCTTTCATAGAAAATTGTTATACTTTAGTGGCAGAGCATAGCCATTGCAATATTACAAAAGAGAAATACTGCAGATGCTGGAGCTCTCGAAGAAAAACAGAAAGTGCTGGAAACACTCAGGGTTTCTGGCAGCATTGGTGCATCTGTCACAAATTTTCACAAATGCTGCCTGACCTGCTGGGAGTTTCCAGCACTTTCTATTTCATGTCTTTTTGCATATTTTTGTGGTTAACAGCGTAGGGGAGGGAACTTTCACAAGGTGTGAAAGACCAGGAATAGATTAACACTAGCAGCGTATATGAGTTAAGCAACATTTTGTTTTTAAAATTCTCTTCGTTTTTTCACATCCCTTCATGGCCTTGCCACTCTCCATCTCTGTAATCTCCTCCAGCCCTACAACCCTCCGTGATCTCCGCGATCCGCCAATTCTGGCCTTTTGCGCATCCGCAATTTTAATCACTTCACGATTGGCGGCTGTGCCTTCAGCTGCCAGAGTCCCGAGCTCTGGAATTCCCTCCCTAAACCTCTCCACCCCTCTCTCCTCCTTTAAGACGCTCCTTAAAACCGACCTCTTTGACCAAGCTTTTGGTCACCTGTCCGAATATCTCCTTATTTGGTTTGGTGAACAATTTTCTTTTATAATGCTCCCTTCAGGCCTCTTGGGACATTTTATGATGTTAAAGGCACAATAGAAGTACAAGAATACCATTCTCAAAAATAAATGACCACGTCACAGTTTACTATTCTATTTCATTGCTGGGTTTATAAATACATCTTTGTGTTTCAGACTATTAAGTCAATTCAAGGTGCTTTTCTTTTTTGACATTTCCGAGGCATGAGCAATCCCGATTCTGGACAGTAAAATTATACATCAAAGCCATGACATGAAGACATGACTTATCACCAGCGAAACTGAATTATGGTTATTCTTTCAAGTGTGAAAAGCTATAATTTACGATTGCTAGATATGTGAATGTAACTCACTGCCACAGCTAACAGCATCTGCTAAATTTAAAGGGCAAGGTCCTGGTGGAGATCTGAAAAAGTAATCTTTCTTTCATTTTAAAAACCCATTACACTGAGCTATGACTAACTATGATTCCATTTGGTGAACGTTCAATTTTGGGAGAAGTTTGGGAGGAGGACTGTTCAGGTGGACAGTAGTGGAATACGCAATGGAAATTTGTTACACTGGATCTTTTAACATTCATTCTAGGAATGGCATTGCTGGCAAGGCTGGCATTTATTACCCATCCCTAGATGTCCCTGGGTTTGATACAGCTGAGTGGTTTGCTGGGCCACTTCAGAGGGCAGTTACCAATCAACCACTGGTGTGGGACTGGAGTCACAAGGACGGCACATTTCCTTCCTTCAAGGACATTAGTGAATCAGTAGTGTTTTTAGTGATAACCCATCAGTTTCATGGTCACTTTTAAATGATAGCAGCTTTTTATTCCCAGAAATATTTTCTTTTAAATGAACTCTCTTCAGTTGTGCATCCATGACAGTTTCCACCCTCATTACCAGCAGTCAACATTGTGGCTTAGGCTGAGAAGTGACAAACAACATTTATGCCACACAAGTGGCAGACAATGACAACCTCCAACAAGAGAATGTCTAACTTCCCCATGATGTTCACTGGTGTTACGATCAGTGAATTGGGGTTGGTATCTCTCAAGCAGGCTTAATACCTTCATTGTTATTTATGGAACTAAATCAACATAACAATCACAATGAAACTACTCCTACCTACCTACCTTAGGAATGGTTTATTTGAGGATGTTGACAGACGGTTTGCAACCTTGCCATCCCCCTATTGGGCCCTGACATCAGCCAACCTGTGATCTTTCCTTCACTAAGACTGCCTACTTCCACCTCTAACATTGCCCATCTCCACTCCTGCCTCAGCTCATCTGCTGCTGAAACCATCATCCATGCTTGTATTATCTCTGGACTCAACTATTCAAAAACTCTCCTGGCCAGTTTCATACCTTGCACCCTCCTTCAACTGGAATTCATTCTACTGTACGTATAGTAGCTCATGCCAAATACCCATCATCCTGTGCTCACTCACCTATATTGGTTCCTGGTCTGGCAATGCCTTGAATTTAGAATTCTCATCCTTGCATTCAAATCCCTCCATGGCATCGCCCCTCCCAATCTCTAACATCCTCCTGCCCTACAACCCTCCAAGATATTGCGCTCCTCCAATTCTGGTCTCTTGCGCATCCCCATTGGAGGCCATGCCTTCAGCTACCTGGGCCCTAAGCTCTGGAATTCCCTCCCTAAAACTCTCCACCTTTCTACCTCTCTCCTCCTTTAAGATGCTCCTTAAAACCTTCCTCTTTGACCGAGCTTAGTGTCAAACATTGTTCAATAACGCTCCTGTGAAGCACCTTGGAATGTTTTACTAAGTGGAAGGTGCTATATAAATGCAAGTTGTTGTTGCTTGATTTTTCCATACGTGAACTCATGGTAGGTACATCACCTGTGTAGTGGCAGTGGAGGTCGTGCTGCTTCTTGGCCCCCACATCTGCTGAAATTGAACTCGTATTTCTGCAAATGTCTCGATGATAACTGCAATGAATACATTCTGAAATTAAGGGGAGAGAGAAAATTAACAAAATTTATAAGCACATGAGGGAGAAGGGAATAGAGGGTTGTGCTGATAAGAGTGAGATGACGAAAAATGGGGGGAGGTCCAAGTGGAGCATTAATGCCAGCGTGGACTGGTTGGGCCGAACGGCTTGTTTCTGTACTGTAAACACTATGTAGTCCTAATGCAAAAAAAGTAACAATTTAATAGTGGAAAATTCATGAAAAAGTGCTTGGCAAACTGCAACAATCAATGTACATATGAACATGGAAATAGGAGCTAGAAGAGACCATTTGGACCTTTGAACCTGCTCCACCATTCAATAAGATCATGGCTGATCTTATACCTCAACTCCACCTTCCTCGACTATCCCTATATCCCTTAATTCCCAAAAATCTATTTATCTCAGTCTTGAATATACTCAGCGACTGAGCATCCACAACCCTCTGGGGTAGAGAATTCCAAAGATTCACAAAATCTCCAAGTGAAGAAATTTCTCCTAATCTCAGTCCTAAATGTCCGACCCCTTATCCTGAGACTGTGAATCCGTGTTCTAGATTCCCTGACCAGAGGAAACCCTTTCTGAGCAACTACCCTGTCAAGCCCCTTAAGAATTTTTGTATGTTTCAATGCAATCACCTCTTAATCTTGAGACTCCAGGGAATATAGACCTAGCCAATTCAATCTCTCCTCATAGAACATAGAACATAGAACATTACAGCGCAGTACAGGCCCTTCGGCCCTTGATGTTGCGCCGACCTGTGAAACCATCTGACCTAAACTATTCCATTTTCATCCATATGTCTATCCAATGACCACTTAAATGCCCTTAAAGTTGGCGAGTCTACTACTGTTGCAGGCAGGGCGTTCCACGCCCCTACCCCTCGTAGGACAATCTCCTCATCCCAGGTAATAACACAAATTCTCGTTGCTTGCTCTGGTGCAAGGTCATTGAACTGAAATGTTAACTCTGTTTTTCACTCCCTCCACAGATGCTGACTGAAAAGCTGAGTGTTTACAGCATCTTCTGTCCTCATATTACGTTACTTGTACACACTATCATCCTTAAAAAAATAGGGCCTGTGTTTTTTCCCTCAAGAAAAAGTTGTTCACACCAGAATGATGCTGGGGCTGAAAGGGACAAGTTGCACAGACTAGGCTTGTATTCCCGCGAGTATAGAATACTAAGGAGTGATCTAATTGATGTGTTTAAGATGATCAAATGGTTTTGATAGAGAGAAATCAACCCTATTTGCTCTGTGGCGGGGGGTGGGGTGGGTGCATAGCCTTAAAATTAGAGCCAGGCCGTTCAGGGGTGATGTCAGGAAGCACTTCTTCACACAAAGGGGAGTGGAAATCTGGAGCTCTCGCTCCCCAAAAAGCTGCTGAGGCCGGGGGTCAATTAAAAATTTCAAAACAGAGATTAATATCCTAACAAAAAATCCATCAAAGATTACAGAACCAAGGCAGGGGAATGGAGTTGAGGTACAGATCAGCCATGATCCAATTCAGCGGTCATCAACCTTTTCTTTAGTGAGAGCTACTTCTGATAAAGAAAAAATATCACAAGCCACCCACACCACCCGCCACCCCCCCCCCCCCCCGCCTCCTGTTCGCACCCTGCATCATTCCCCCCCACTCAACCCTTGTCCCATTCTGATGTCAGTGCGCGGTGACGTCAGGATGCATTGTGCAATCGGACTGTGTTGTCAGGAGCTTTATGCGAGCTACTCAAAGGCCAATGTGAGCTACCAGTAACTCTCAATCAACATTCTGGCGACCCCTGATCAAATTGAATGACAGAACAGACTCGAGGGGCTGAATGGTCTCCTGTTCCTAAGTTCCTTCCTATTTATTCATGAAGACATCGTCTAAAAGAGAAATAGTCAGGGATAATTTTATAGGTTTGCAATCCCAATGCAGAACTTTGTGTATATGACACTGCCTGAAAGGGCAGCGGAAGCAGATTCAATAATAATTTTCAGAAGGGAATTGGATAAATAGTTGGAAAAGAAAAGTTTCCAGGGCTATGGGGAAGGAGCAGGGGGAGTGGGACTAATTGGATATCTCTTTCAAAGAGCCAGGACAGTCACAATGGGCTGAATGGCCTCCTTCAGTGTTGCATTATTCTGTCACCAATGCAATTTGGACTCACAACCGCCATGATTTCCCTTTAGTAATGAATAGGACATTGAGGGCCAGGCTTCCAAATGTGCTGTCTATGTCCAAAGCTCGAGGCTTTTAAAATTACCCCTATATCTCAATCTAAATACTTTCCATGTAAAAACAGGGAGGCGAGGGGAAAAAAAAACATAGAATCATAGAATATTACAGCTTCAAGCATTTATTCAACTATTCTTTTGAAAGTTACTATTGCATTTGCTTCCACCGTCCTTTCAGACAGCTCATTCCAGATCACAACAACTCACTGTGTAGATTTATTTTTCCACATCTGGTTCTTTTGCTAATTATCTTAAATCTGTGCCCTCTGGTTACTGACCCTCCTGCCAGTGGAAACAGTTTCTCCTTGTTTACTCTATTAACAGCTTTCATAATACTGCAATTATGAAATTAAATGAAATCTCCTCATAACATTCCCTGCTCCAAGGAGAACAACTCCAGTTTCTCTGGTCTCTCCAAATCCCTGGTACCATTCTAGTAAATCTCCTTTGCATCCTGTTCAATGTCTTGATATCCTTCCTGAAGTATGATACACAGAATTGGACACAATATTCCAGCGGAGACCATACCAGTGATTTAAACTAGATTTAGTGTGACTTCCTTGCTTTTGTACACCATGTCTCTATCAATAAAGCCAAGGATCCCATATGCAATAATAAAGACAGAAAATGCTGGAAGTACTCAGCAGGTCTGGGAGCCTCTGTGGAGAGAGAAACAGAGTTAATGTCTGAATGACCTTTCAACAGAACTGGAAAAAGTTAGAGATGTAAAAGCAAAATACTGCGGATGCTGGAAATCTGAAATAAAAACAAGACATGCTGGAAATACTCAGCAGGTCTGGCAGCATCTGTGGAGAGAGAAGCAGAGTTAACATTTCAGGTCAGTGGCCCTTCTTCAGAACTGGTTCCAGTTCTGGTGGAAAGATGACCCCCCCAGGCATGAATCGATATTGGATCTCACAATAAAAACACCAGCCCATCCCCAGATGAAGTGAACACCAGACCTCGAGGCTGAATTGAACATTGATTCCTTTCCAGAATGATAACTAGGAAGAATGATGGTCACGTTTCCATGGTGACAACCTAAACACTGTTACAAATTTACAGCACAGAAACAGGCCATTCAGCCCAAACGGTCCATGCTGGTGTTTATCCACGAGCCTGCTCCCACCCAACTTTATCTCATGCAAGCAGCACAGCCTTCTAGTTAAACACATCACATGAGCATCTTTTCTCAGAGACTCAAAGCATTGCCATGTGAGACTGATATTTCTTAACTGCCGATTCCCTCCCCAGCAACTGAATACGCCCAGCTTTTGTTCTCGCCATTGCAGTACCTTTTAAGAGGACTGCTTTGGATTAAAAAGAACACTTCTTCACCTTCCTCATGACAGTATCACTTCCCTTTAAATAAAAGGAAAAGCATCCACTAACTGATAACATTAATTTTCTGCATCAGCGTCAATGAGGCAGATTAGCAAACTAGCCAGGTATCGTCCCACTCAGTCGTGTTTAGTATCTACAACTGTGAACTGCACCTTAACGAGCCAAGCGAGGAAGAAGATCAAAGTGATGAAGTAGAAGTATGACCGCCATCGCGGGAAGCTGTCAATTGCCCGGTACATGAAGAACACCCAACCTTCCTGTGAAGCAGCTTCATAAACCGTGAAGATACTGGTGCCTGGTGAGAGACACAAGACATCCAACAAGCATTATAAGGACTTTGAAAACTACAAAGATAAAAGGTTTGAAATAAGTTCAAACTTTTCTTCTACCTACACACAGGACTCACTGTTGTTCTTCCTTTCATGAATAAAGTAATAACTTGTGACTGTACAAGTTTACAGTGACAGAACCAATTCTGTCATTTTAAATAGATCTTGTTCAGATCCTTTAAGAACCAGAGGCAAGATGAGGATTTTTTTTTTTAAATGCCACAAGTTGTTGTAATCTGGAAATCGCTGCCTGAAAGGACAGTGGAAGCAGATTCAATAGTAACTTTCAAAAGGGAATTGGATAAATACTTGAAAAAGGCGAAATTTGCAGGGCTATGGGGAAAGAGCTGGCTAGTGGGACTAATTGGATAGCTCTTTCAAAGAGCTGGCACAGACACGATGGGTTGAATGGCCTCCTACTGTGTTGTAGCATTCTATGATTCTATATATGCAACAAAATGCTATGTGCTCAAAATCCCTCCATGGCCATGGCCCTCCCTATCTCTGTAACCTCTTCCAACCCAACAATCCTCTGACATCACTGCGCTCCTACAATTCTGCCCTCTTCCATGTCCCCGGCTTTCATTGGCTCATCACTGGTGATGTACCTTCAGCACCCGAGGCTCCAAGTTCTTGCATTCTCTCTCTAAACCTCTCCACCGGTTCTTCAACTATCCCAATATCTCCTGCTGGGGCTCAGTATCAATTTTTTTCTGACTTATGCCTGTGAAGCGCATTGGGAGTTTTGCTGCATTGAAGCCATCATGTCTGGCACATGATGGGCCGAATGGCCTCATCAGTGCCCTTATATTTTCTATGCTTCTACATAAATGCATGTTGTTGTTTGAACAGATAGCAATAGATGTTGTAATCCTTAGGAATAGAAAATATATAATGTCAAAATTTCATCATTGACACATTCCTCTTTGTCATGTACATCTTAACATTACAATCAAACCAAATATCGTGACAACAGCATAAAAACCTGAAAAAATTTTGGATGCATCTTGTTCCTAAACTAACCCTGACAGCATGAAGCAAATGACAGATGTCTGCAGTGCATCTGACTTAATGTTCATGTCCACGTTTACACCATCCATTTTCCTCTTCAACACTTCTAACATATTTGCTGAAACTGCCTCTGGATTCTTAACTAATTTCAGTCCTATTATTCGGAGTGCTGACGTTAATTGTATTTGGCTGGTTGGGTAGCATCAATGGTTATGAAAAATAATTAATTCTATTAACATAGCCAACATCTACGACAGGCATTTATCTAAAACATTGTTCATGCCTAAACGTTTGGAAATTGAAAATGCTTTTCACTCTTGGTCAGTTTACAGGTGTTGTGATTTGATTCAAAACTTCTCTGGATTCAGGTCATTCATTTGCTGTTTTCATGAGCAAACCCATTTTCCTAGTAAATTGAAAATTAAATAACTTAAAAGAACTGAATTGGAGCTGTGGGCGTCAGGGTTAATATGCTCTGCATGTAATGCTGGATTACAGATCAGTAACCACATGGATTATCAAGTCTATAGTTCCAGATCTTTTTGGACTAAGAAAACCACCGTACTATTGGACAGGACTATTTATCTCACAAAAAGAAAAATTGAAAAACTTGCATTTATATAGCGACTTTCACAACCACAGGATGTCTCAAAATGCTTCACAGGCAAATGAAGCACTTTTGAAGTGTAGTCACGGTAGCAATGTAGGAAACATGACAGTCAATTTGAGCACAGCAAGATTCCACAAACAGCAGAGTGATAATAACCAGATAATCTGTTTTAGTGATGTTGGTTGAGGGATATATATTGGCCACGACACCGGGGAGAACTCCCCTGCTCTTCAAAATAGTGCCATGGGTTCTTTTACATCCACCTGAGGGGGCAGACGGGGCCTCGGTTTAATGTCTCATCCAAAAGACAGCACCTCTGACTGTGCAGCACTCCCTCAGTACCACACTAGGAGTGTCAGCTGAGATTCTGTGTTCAAATCTCTGGAGTGGGACTTGAACTCACAACCTTTTGTCTCACAGGCGAGAGTGCTACCCACTGATTTGTAGCTGACAATCCACACAGTCCAGGTGGATAATTACCCTCCTATATTTGACAAAGAGGTCAATGCTGGAGAGAGATCAGCTTCTTCCAGTTAAAGACTCGGCAGGGGTTAGGGGTGAAATTTTGGATGGGGCACAAAAAGGAGCGTAATGGATGAGGCTCCTGGCTTATACGCCCCCTACCCAATTTTCCTTCTTGTTTACATTTGCACCAAAGTTGAATTTCAGCCCCATCTCTTCACCAGCCATTGTGGTCAACTTAGAGCAAGGTCTTCCAACTACTTTCAACTTTTCTGATAAACGGCAAACCTTTATTGGCCATTCTGCTTGGGCACCAGAACTGCGTCCTGGAGAGTTCTAAAGAGTGAAATTCTTTAAGCTAAAACTTACATAAATTGACTTCAGATGTGGACTGTTTATTGCCCATCGTGGAGGCAGACTGCAGTCAATATGTATTTCCATGTGGTGGGATCAGTAATAAATGGAGTTAACAGCTGTTAATATTATTAACCTTTGATGTTATCACACAATGCGTAGTTTGTGTCTTTAAAATATATGTTCAAACGTGCTTTTTGTTTCGAGTATTCAAAATTTTAAAACTTTGAAATAGAATTAAAAAATGTAACTAAAAAAGGAAACTTCTGACAAAAATTTTATGAACTTTCCCTTCTACTGAACCAGGACACATCTTGTGTTAAACTCTAGTTTTACAGTTCTCTCCAAAACACCTTTGAGCAGTGCAGCAAACCTTCAACATCTGCTTATTTCTTGTAAAAAAATTTTTTTATCATTCCTGAGCACGGCAAACACATTTATGAAAAGCAGTTGAATAATAAAACCTGGCGCTGACACGTGAAACTGTTACAGAAGTTGAGGGTCTGCCTTGCAAATTGGATCCACCAGATGTGCACTGCCATATGTCTTTGCATATGGTGAACAGCAAATGATGCTTCGCAATGGAAGGTGCAGGGAATACAACTTATACAAGAAAAATTTTTTCATTCATTCTTACCCAAAATGGAAAGTGCTTTCAGAAATCTGAATGTAATTAATACTCTGCACCATGGCTGCAGACAGAAGGGAATGGGTTTATTATTTTTATTCAAGGTGGGCACGGGAGTGAATTTTCAAAGATGTATTTTACAGCTCCTTGGTAACGTAATACAAAATAAAATGGTAACACCAGGTAACTATGGCAACCTTGTTCCATACTGAGCCTTCTAAGGCAAAGAAAGTTGATGGTCGTCACTGTGCACGAGACAGCTTTAGAAGGATAAAGTGTCAGATTTCCAGCATCCGCAGTATTTTGCCGTGGGATAAAGCATCAACCGTACGCACACCTGAGACTTAAAAAAACAGACTAAATAGAATTACTTTAAATACAAAACTTTGGATGCAATAGAATTTTTGGATCTCTCTTAAATAAGCTTTTGCAAAGTGGAAAAAGTTTGTGGCAGTGGAGATACAAATGGGAAGAGAAAACGCACTGCTGATTTGCTATCGCCAGTTTTACACTGTAAGAAGATATGAACATACGGATTAGGAGGAGGAGGCCACTCGGCCCTTCGAGCCTGCACCACCATTTAATAAATTCATGGCTAAACTGATTACTCCACATTTCCACCTAACCCCGATAACCTTCCACCCCGTTGCTCATCAAGAATCTATCTACTTCTGCCTTAAAAATATTCAAAGACTCTGCTTCCACCACCTTTTGAGGAAGAGAATTCCAAAGACTCACGACCCTCAGAGAAAAAAATGTCTCCTCATTTCTGTCTTAAATGGATGTCCCCTGATTTTTAACTGTGACCCCTAGTTCTAGATTCTCTCACAAGGGGAAACATCCTTTCCACATCCACCCTGTCAAGACCCCTCATGATCTTGTATGTTTCAATCAAGTCGCCTCTTACTCTTCTAAATTCCAGTGGCTACAAGCTTAGCCTGTCCAATCTTTCCTCGTAAGACAGCCCACCCATTCCAGGTATTAGTCTAGTAAACCTTCTCTGTACTATCTCCAATGCATTTACATCCTTCCGTAAATAGGAGACCAGTACTGTACGCAGTACTCCAGATGTGGTCTCACCAATGCCCTGTATAGCTGAATCATAACATCCCTACTTTTGTATTCAATTCCCCTCACGATAAACGATAACATTCTATTAGCTTTCCTAATTACGTGCTGTACCTGCATAATAACCTTTTGCGATTCATGCACTAGGACACCCAGATCCCTCTGCATCTCAGAGCTCTGCAATCTCTCACCATTTAGATAATATGCTTTTTTATTCTTCCTGCCAAAGTGGACAATTTCCCACTTTCCCACATTATACTCCATTTTCCAGGTCTTTGCCCACTCACTTAACCTATCTGTATCCCTTTGCAGCCTCCTTATGTCCTCTTCACAACTTACTTTCCTACCTATCTTAGTGTCATCACCAAATTTAGCAACCGCACCTTCGGTCCCTTCATCTAAGTCATTGCACAACAGTCAGAATTACCGCCATTGACTGATTTTCCCAATGTTCACCTGCAGGAAATTATGGCTCATTCAATACTGGATGCCGGACAAGCAGTCTGACAACACAGAGGCAGTGCAAAGGTCAAGAGAGGTGCAGCCGGCCATGTTGAAGCTGACCTCATGTCAATGGATGACGTGCAGATTGGGAAGAGAATGGAGCCTCGAAGGACTCCAATGGTGATGGTGCAGGAGTGAATTAAAGAGAAGCCATTGCAATCAAATGCTCTGGCTAACAACGGATCGGTAAAAGTGGAACTAAGTGAGGGCAGCCACACTGAGCTGGACAAGAGGAGTGGCATAGGAGGATGGTGGTGTGGTCGGCTGTGCTAAAGAATGTTAAGGATGGAGCCTCTGCCTGTCTCAAACATGGCCAATCGTTAAGAGGGGCAGGGCCAGAAGTCAGATATCAGGAGTTCCTGCTTTCTTTGCCCTCAATCAAATCCATTGTGAAGTTAGCAATAGCATGTCAGCCTTACCTCAGTGGGTGGCACTCTAGAATTGGAAAATTATGGGTTCAATTCCCACTCCAGAGACTTCAGCACAAAATCTAGGCCGACTCCCAGTACAGACTGGGGTATTAGGAGAAATTCTACAGAAATTGCATTTCTATGGTGCCCTTCTAGACCTCAGGACATCTCAAAGCACTTTACGACCAATGAAGTACTTGGAGTGCAGTCACTGTTGCAATCTAAGAAATGCAGCAGTCAATTTTGCTCAAAACAAGTTCCCACAAACAGCAATCTGACAATGATCTGTTTTCATGATGTTAGTTGAGGGATAAATATTGGCCGGAACACCAGGGAGAACTAAAATAAAAGCAAAATACTGCGGATGCTGGAAATCTGAGCAGGTCTGGCAGCATCTGTGGAGAGAGAAGCAGAGTTAAAGTTTCAGGTCTGTGACCAAAAGGTGATAGTCCATCCACCTGTCGCACAAATGTGGAAATACTCAGGTTTTATGAAGAATTATGCAGGACAATGAAATCAATCCTTATTATTGGGCAATATATGAATGTAAAGCTCAGTAAATAAATACAGCTTGCTACTCATTTCATAATACAAAATTGGAATGGAGTAGTGCTTGCTGATTACACCAAGGAATTCAACTGCTGGCCCACAAATTATAACGTTGCAAAGAACAGGGGAAACGTTGGGATATATAAATTTTGACAAATGCTTAGGAAGCACAGCTGAATTGAAACTCAATTCAGAAAGAAAAAAAGTGGAAAAATAGCATCAGGAATTTTACAACTCGTTTAATACCAGGCAGTTCAGACCATAAGAGCATGATAGAAAACACTCATCTTAGCTTGTAGGGCTCACAGAACAAAATGGAAATTTAGACTAGAGTGAAATCAGCAACACAAAACACCAACATTTATTAACAAATTTACTAACAAATTTTCCAAACTTTGCAATAAAAACGTGAAAAACGCATCAGAAGAATACTGACTCTAACTAAAAGCAGTAGCTAAAGAAGCAAAGACTATCTCAAGAAAACAAGTTACTGGATGAAATTCAATCTCAAAAAATGATCCCTACATCTTGCCCCTGCAAGGATCAGATATTTTTTCTGATGCAGATGGCATTCAGGTTTCCAGCTTTATAAAGGCCAGTTTTCCATCAATTACTGCCTCAGATCCAGCAGAGCCAATGCAAGAAATAAGAGCTGCAGGAGGCCATTTAGCCCTTTGAGCCTGTTGCACCATTCAAGATGATCATGGCTGACCTTCTACCTCAACTCCACCTTCTTTCACTATTCCCACATCCCTTAACTTCCTTAGTACGTAGAAATCGATCGACCTCAGTCTGGAATATAACCAACGACAGAGCACGCAGGGTAGAGAATTCCAAAGATTCACAACCCTATATAGGCGAACATGCACATGTCCAGACTCACTTTGTCATTTGGAAGTTGAGGTCTACAGGATCTCTTAGCTTTCTCTGTGTATCTGGGCCTCGTCTAAGTGACGAGGCCCAGCCAAGTAGTGAACACCAGAGCAGAGTAGTGTTGCTCAGCACTATAGATCCCAGAAGGCACTCAAGCCTAACCCCTAACCTGGGGATGAGAGGATTGTCCTATGAGGAGAGATTGAGGAGGCTTGGCCTATATTCCCTGGATTTCAGAGGAATGAGAGATGATCTCATTGAAACATGTAAAATTCCTAACGGGTTTGACAGGGTCATACTGAGGAATTCCCTGGCTGGGGAATCTAGAACACGGGGTCACAGTCTCAGAATAAGGGGTCGGCCATTTAGGACTGAGATGAGGAGAAACTACTTCATTCAGAAGGTTGTGAATCCTAAGAATTCCCTACCCTGGAAAGCTGCAGATACGTAGTCAGCATGACTGAGATCAGTAGATTCTTGGACACTGATGGAATTAAGGGATATGGAGACAGGGTGAGAAAGTGCGAGATGAGGTAGATCAGCCATGATCTTATTGAATGGTGGAACATGCTTGTGGGGCTGTACGGCCCACTGCTGCTCCTATTTCTTATCTAATCCTAACCAAGAGGAACAAATCATTGTTAAAAAACTTCTGTTTTTAAAACCTATTATGCCCTGCAATATACTATTTGTTTTGTGTGACATGTTTAATTTTCAACTACAGTGAGGATACAGTTGCTGTATTAAACAGTGACCATACTCTGCTCTGTAGAAAAGATATTTCCTTTCTGAATTAAAGCACACCAAGCAAACAGTGATCATAACTGAAGTAACAGGATCTGGTGGGACCCCTCACACTAGATGCTGATCCACCTACAGAAGCCTGTAAAGTCCAGAATTTGTACATTATCCGAATTGGAAAAAAAAATCTCATAACAAACTGACAATTCTCACAAGCAAGAACCAGTGTGGTATTCTCAACCATAATGATCAGAAAGATCCCAAATTCAAATCACTTGACTGTATCAAGTTGGGGCTTTTTTCATTGAAAAAAGGAAGATCAAGGAGACCTGCTAAAAGTCTTTACATTATGAATGGATTGTACAGGGTAGATGTGGAAAGATATGTGGGAGAATCCAAAACTCAGGGCTATAAAGATTAGATAGTCACTAATAAACCAAATTGGTTAAACGAGTTTCTCCTGAATTCCCTGAGATTAGTTAGAATGTGGAACTCGCCACCACATGGAGTAGCTGAGGCAAATAGTACAGAGGGTTTCAAAAGGAAACTAGACGAGTACGTGAAAGAAAAAGGAATAGAAAGATATGCTGAAAGGCTGAGATGTGGCAGATGGAATGGGAGGAGACTCATGTAGAGCATAAACACCAGCACAGACTACTTGGGTTGAATGGCCTGTTTCTATGTTGTATATTCTAGCTAATTCTAAATTAGCCGAACACAGACAGAAGAAGGGAAAATGGGACTTTCTACAATTGGACTGCGTGTTCCTGTGCTGTGGATGAGTAAAGTCAGACCAGGTTATTGTTCCTTTCACAGTCAACTGACCCCAGCTGGATGTGGACAGAATGTGTGGACAGGCACCAGTTTGTACTGCCCCAGTCCAAAGGCATAACAATATTCATTATCTGGTCTCTCGCACTGAGGAACAGCGACATCAATGAAATATCAGACAGCTGGCCTCTGCAGAATCAGATTCCTATATGAAGCTGAGCCTTCAGAACAGTATGTGAAATGGACTAGGCCATTCTGCCCCTCAAGCCCTGGTCTGCCATTCGGTTAGATCATGCCTGACCTGTATTTTAACTCCATCTACCTGCCCCATCTATCAGACACTAGGAAGAAAGGCGTCTTCTGCCACTCCCAAGCTGGGAGGGATTGTGAACACCTCAATTATATCAATCCTTAATGTTCTATATCAGGGGAATACAAGCCTAGACTATGCAACCTGGCCTCATAAACTAACCCTTTTAAAAAGAAGCTACTAGAAAATAGAGTTGTTAAAACCATGACAGACCTAGTTCATTAAATCCACTGTAGCCCAGCTCTTGTCTGGTAAGGCCAAGGTCTTCAAGGTCCATGCATTTAAATCCCAGTGGGCACTGATATCCCTCTCCATCAGGTGAGCAGTGGGTGTCCGGGATAGCCAAGTTATTCCAGGTCACGTTCCTGCAGAATAGAAGGAATTGTAAGCTCACCTTTATAGCAACATCATTCATTTGACGTGAATATTTAGAACTGCAGGGCAATAAGGGGAGTAGCACCTGTGTGGACCATTTCACCAGTTCCCATACATCGAGTCTACAGCACAGAAATAGGCCATTTGGCCTAGCTGGTCTTTATACTCCACACCAGCCTCCTCCCACCCGACCTCATCTCACCCTATCAACATATCCTTCTATTCCTTTCTCCCTCGTGTATTTATCCAGCTTCCCCTTAAATGTGTCTATACCATTCGCCTCAACCAGTTCCTGTGGTAGCAAGTTCCACATTCTCACCACTCTCTGGGTAAGGAGGTTTCTCCTGAATTCCCTATTGGATTTTTTAGTAACTCTTATATTTATTGCCCCGAGTTTTGGTCTCCCTCACAGGTGTAAACATCTTTCCCATGTCTACCCTATTGAACACCTTAATAATTTTTAAAAACTCTATTAAGTCACTCTTCTGCAATCTCTTTCCAGCAAAAAAGAACCCTAGCTGTTCAGTATTCTGATAGTTATAACCTCTCAGTTTTGGTATCATCCTTGCAGATCAGAGCCTGCGATATGATCCTTTTTCCTCCACAATCCTCTACAAGTACACGCCCCAACTGCCTTTTGAAATTAAGGCAGAAAGGCTAAAAAAAAAGTGGATTGCCAAAGGTTGACAAAGAAACATCTAGGCTTTTATATTATCAGGCTCATAAAATCAGGTTGAACCAGAGAGTACAATGAAGGGCATCAAAATGCAAAACAATTGTCTCAATGACACCTCCAGATCCAGATATTCAAATTCCCACAATGAAAGCTGGTGAGCAGCTTCTACAGTATTTAGTTTCATTAATGCTCGCCGAGACTTCATAAAAATAATTTAAAAAGTAATAATAATAATAGATGGTGGAAAGAGATTCAATAGTGACTTTCAAAAGGGAACTGGATCTGTACTTAAAAAGGAGAAAATTTGCAGAGCTGTGGGACTAATTGGATAGCTCTTTCAAAGAGCCAGCACAGCCACGATGGGCCAAATGGCCTCATGGGTCGCATCATGCTATGATCAGATAATGGTTCTCAAACGTGATCTCGATGGTTTCCGAGAGTACAGTAAGTGCTCTCTGGAAAGTTGTGTACATAGTGACTTTACTGGAAAATAATTGGCAAGCCTTTTATTTGCTAAGCAGATGAACAACAGTTCGGCTTCTACACTCACCAATCCTCCACCCAGTTAACACAAATAAGCAGAAAATTTCAAGTGGGGAAGCACAGAAGCAGAGTTTTTAGCCGAGAATTATTGACACAATTCACATTAACAAGTGTTGTTATTCTTCGGCAATAGTTCAAGAAATCTATTTCGTATCTAAGTTATACAGACTAGGGAAGTTTCTAGCTTTATCCAAAAGCTTGGAATTTCCTGGAACTACAGTGCAAAAGCAGGGTAGAACCATTTCTCACTAGGAAATTTGCTGCTCTTTGTTTTTCTGTCTGAATTTTTGTAATAAGTCTCCTGTGAAATAACTTAGGAAACACATTCTGTAAATCTATGTACCAGATCTATTGCATTTCCTTTATTTATGAACCAATCAGCTCCTTCAAAACAACATGGAGATATGAGTAGATGCATGGCATTCCAGACAGAGTCACTTGATGAAAAACTCCAGAAAAATGAGTGGGGTTATAAACCTGGAAAATGAAAGGAGTTTCCGACCACATCACTAAGACAGTCTATTTCCACCTCCATGAAGTTGTCCGACTCCGTCCCCACCTCAGTTCACCAGCTGCTGAAACCCTGTGTTACCACAAGACTTGACTATTCCAATGCTTTCCTGGCCAGCCTCTCCCACACAACCCTCCGTAAATTTGAGGCCATCCAAAACTCTTGTTGCCTGTGTCCTAACTCGCACCAAGTCCCATTCTTCCATCATCCTCATTTTCAAATCCGCCAAAGCCTTACCCCTCCCTTTCTCTGTAAACTCCTCCAGTCGCACAACCCTCCGAGATCTCTGCACTGCTCCAATTCTGGCCTCCTGATGTTTTCACTCCACCATTGGCGGCCGTGCCTTCAACTGCCTCAGCCTCAAGCTCTGGAATTCCCCCGCTAAAGCTCTCCGCTTCTCTACCTCTCTCTTCCCTCCTTTAAGTCATACCTTGGTCACCTGCCCTAATAGCGCCTTATGTGGCTCGGTGTCAAATTTTGCTTTATAACGCTCCTGTGAAGTGCCTTGGAATGTTTTATGATGTTAAAGGTGCTATATTAATATAAGTTACTGTTGTACAACTGGTTTCCACAAAAACACTAGCACGCACTAACCCCTTTGACCATTTATGACTCTTCCGACATTGAAATCCTCCACTAATAAATTTCCTAGCTCCACGCCCTCATGCACAGGATTAGTTCCAGGAAGCTTCCTGCATTTACACCGGTAATGCACTGGTGTAGATTTACACCCAATGATTTAGGCACAGCATAGTTCAATGCCACCTGACAAATCAGAGATGCGCAAGAGATCAGAATTGGACGAGCACAGAGAGCTTGGAGGGTTGTGGGGCTGGGGGTGACTACAGAGATAGGGAGGGGCGAGGCCATGGAGGGAATTGAAAACAAGGATGAGAATTTAAAAATTGGGTGTTGTTGGACCAGGGGCCAACGTAGGTCAATGAGCACTGGGATGATAAATGAACAGAACATGGTGACAGTTAGGATAATGGTCAGTTCAGCGATCCAACAGAAGGTTCCAGCACCTGTGGAGATGTACTGCAGCCTTCAGGAGAGGAAGGAAGGAGAAACAATTGGCGGGGAAAAGAGAATAAGTAAAATATTGCATTAGCACATTGCAGAAGATTGTTGTACTAAAAGTGACAGGATAGGCTCATGTCCATTTGTCTTTCCTCATACGACACACGGTTATCCATTCTCATATCACACAATAAACCAGGGACTAAAAGGGTTAGAAACATAGAAACCTAGAAACATAGGAGCAGGAGTAGGCCATTCGGCCCTTTGAGCCAGCACCGCCATTCAATACGATCATAGCTGATCATCCAAACTCAGTACCCTGTTCCCGCTTTCTCCCCGTATCCCTTGATCCATTTAGCCCCAAGAACTATATCTAACTCTTTCTTGAATATATTTAGTGATTTGGCCTCAATTGCTTTCCGTGGTAGAGAATTCCACAGGTTCACCACTCTCTGGGTGAAGAAATCCCTCCTCATCTCAGTCCTAAATGGCTTCCCCCTTATCCTTAGACTGTGATCCCTGTTCCTGGACTACCCCGCCATCGGAAACATCCTTCCTACATCTAGTATGCCCAGTCCTGTTAGAATTTTGTAGGTTTCTATGAGATCCCCTCTCATTCTTCTAAACTCTAGTGAATACAAGCCTAATCGACCCAATCTCTCTTCATACATCAGTCCTGCCATCCCAGGAATCAGTCTGGTGAACCTTCGCTGCACTCCCTCCATAGCAAGAACATCCTTCCTCAGATAAGGAGACCAAAACTGCACACAATACTCCAGATGTGATCTCACCAAGGCCTTGTACAATTGCAGCAAGACATCCTTGCTCCTGTGCTCGAATCCTCTCGCTATGAAGGCCAACATACCATTTGCCTTCTTAACTGCCTGCTGCATTTGCATGCTTACTTTCAGCGACTGGTGCACAAGTACACTCAGGTCTCGCTGCATCTCCCCCTTTCCCAATCTATCCTCATTCAGATAATAATCTGCCTTTCTGTTTTTGCCACCAAAGTGGATAACCTCCCATTTATCCACATTATACTGCATCTGCCATGTATTTGCCCACTCACTCAACCTGTCCAAATCACACTGGAGCTTCTCTGCATCCTAATAAATTATGAGGACAGGTTGCATAGAATAGGCTTGTATTCCTTCAGTATAAAAGATTAAGGGTGATTTAATCAAGGTATTTAAGATGATTAAAGGATTCGATAGGGTCGATGGAGAGAAACTATTTCCTCTGGTGGGGGGAATCCAGAACAAGGGGGCAAAACCTTAAAATTAGAGCAAGGCCGTTCAGGGGTGATGTCAGGAAGCACTTCTTCACACGAAGGGGAGTGGAAATCTGGAACTCTGTTACAGCTGGGGCTCAACTGAAAATTTCAAAACTGAGAGTGAGAATACCCTTATCCAACAAAAAAAAATTAAGGGTTATATAACCGGGGTGGGTGTAGATGGAAAAGATCTAATTGAATGGCAGGACAGGTGCAAGGGGCTGAATGGCTTCCTCCTGTCCCCATCATCCTAAAGTAAATATCAGAGCACAACAGTTAGTACAATGGATTTTCAGCATAAGAGTTAATACAAAGCAGAAACATCTCGAAAATATTTTAGTTAAAAAAGTTACTTAACTAGAAAGAAATTTTATTGACACTAGGAGGAAGCACAGATAAGAATTTAGAATCATAAATATTACCTAATATTGAGCAAGAAAATCAACATTTGTATGCTCACCCTGGCTGTGTATCATTCGTTACACAATGGTAGGTAAAGGTACCAAACATCTGAACTCCCAAAATTCCATATAATAACAGAAAGAAGAGCAGGAAAATGGACACACTCCAGATTTGTTCTCCCGATCGCCTGCAGTAAATCAATGTGACAAGATGTAAACAATGCACAGTTTCAAATATTTTGCTCATCATTCATAAACCCATCAGACAATGGGCTGCATTTTACGCTGCCCCAGCGGGTTGGATGGTGGCGTGGGGGCAGTGTAAAATTGAGCGGGAGGCTCCCGCCTCTGGTCAACTTTATGGCATCGGACGGTGGGAGGGGGAGGGGGGAGGGGGGGGGGCGGTGGAGGGGGGTAAATGGCCCGCCCGACTGCCTGAGGCCGATCAAGACCCTTAAGTGGCCACTTAACAGCCACTTAAGGGCCCTCGCCTGCCTCTACGGGTATTTTACCCATGGCAAGCAGACGTGCTGGGGATGTGAAAGGCTGCCCAGCGATAGCTTGGCCTTTCCGCGCGTCGGGGTGGGGCCTGGCAGTCGGGCACAGGGTATCCAATTGGGGGCCGCCTCCGCCTCCCAACCCATCCCCGGGAACCAAGTCGCCCCCCCCCGCCCCCCAAAACGACCACTCCAGCCTCACCAGGGAAGGACCGATCTCCCTGGTGAGACATGCCCAACTTACCTGGACTCCTAGCTCCATCTGGTCGGCTGGGCTGCAGTCACAGCAGTGGCCACCGCTCCCAGTGGTGCTGCTGGGACTAAGAGCTGCCAGCTCGCTGATTGGCCGGCAGCTCACTGAGGCGGGACCTCATCCCTCAAGCGGGTAGAAGTCCCGCCTTGGGACAATTAAAGCCCGGGGACCCGTAAAATGCGGGATGGATCCCCGGGCGAGGTGGAAGTGGGCTCGCCACCGACTTTTACATCGGTGGCGCATTCCCGTCCGCCTAAAGTAAAATCTACACAATGATAGACATCACCCCATCTTAGGTCATCGGCCATGGCTCAGTAGGTAGGACTCTAACCTCTGAATCAGAAGGTTGTGGGTTCAAATCCTGCTCCAAAGACTTAAGCACAGAATCTAGGCTGACAGTCCCAGTGCAGTACTAAGTACTGAGGGAGTGCTGCACTGTCGGAGGTGCCGTCTTTCAGATGAGATGAGGCCCCGAATTCCCTCGCAGGTGGATGTAAAAGATCCCATGACACTATTGGTGACGACGACCAGGGGAGTCCTGGCCAATATTAATCCCTCAACCAACAATGCCAAAACAGATCACCTGATCGTTGACACATTGTTTGTGGGAACTTGTGTGCAATTTGGTTGTCGTGTTTCCCACATTACAACAGAGACTACACTTCAAAAAGTACTTAATTGGCTGTGAAACACTTTGGGACACCCTGAGTTTGCAAAAGAAATGGGAGTTCTTTTTCTCGATCTTACTTCAGAATGTTTGTAATCCTTGTACGCGGGAGCTCAAACCGAAAGTAGATTCGAAATGCTCGAATCATGATGAGTGGCCTTGGGATTCGCAGCATGCTCAACGGTGACATCTGGTCAACTATCTGAGCTATTTCAAAGACCTGAAATGTAAAGATTAAGAATTTGTACGAGAGTTTGACAGTTTACTCTGTGGAAAACTGAAAAAAAACTTAAGAAATAGCACAAACTATTTGGCAGTACCTGTAATACTAGGGACACCCAGAGACAGAAGACCATGAACCCATCAAACACACACCACCGGTCTTTCACATATGAGTTATCGCCCTATGAAACAAGAGTAATCTGTCATCAGAACTGGATGGAAAAACAAAAGTCGATGTACAGCTACCAATATTCAACCTCCTGGGATGTGGATATAAACTTGAAAAGGAAAGATCGACAGGGCTATTGGCTAACTGCAGGGAAGTGGAATTCATTAGATATCTCATTTAAAGAGCTGGCATGATGGACCGAATGCCTTCCTTCTGTGCTGTATCATTTTACAATCTGTGTATTACTTATTCCAGCTGAATTTCTGAATGCATATTCCCAGCTCAAAACAAATGGGTGGAATGTGATGGGAATGTATGAGTGACTTCCTGATGCACCCACCTGGTGGATGCAGCTTGGAGTCATAAGCAAACATTTGGAAAAAAAAGTCCTATCCTTTCTGCGATGATTAGGCTCAAAAACAAAATGCATGCAGAGGTAAGGTTAAAGCAATGTTAAACATCAAATCCATTCATATATTTGACACCAAACACATGGATAATGGCCAAGTACCATGAGCCATTTCAGGTAAAACTAAAGTGGACCTCAACTGAAAGAAACACAGTTGAACTGCACATTCCAAGTCACTCATTAATTCATCTTGCAATCAGAACAGCAACATTTCCAAACTCTGAGATAATCTTCTTTCATTATTCCAACTGAATATGTAGTTTCTCAAAAAGATGGCATTTGAGATAGCTGAACTGTCAAAGAGAAAGTAGTTGTGTGTGTGTTAGATCCATCACCATTGCTCTACCGTAGTGCAGAATGCATCTATTATACATTAAATTCAACACATGCTGTGCACGACTAATTGAAAGCTTTCAAACGAACCTTGTTCCCATGGGGGAAAACCTATACTAGTGCCTGCAGAATACCAGATATACTTGTTAGTGGCACTGTGGCAGGAATTTTCAATGTTAAAGCGTTTCACATCTTGCCTGTCACTCAGCCTGGTGACCAACAAATGTGACGGCAAGGGTAGGGTTATGAATTTTAAATCTTAAAGGAAGTAGGGAAAATAAAAGCCGTGAAAAGTTGAAACACTACCAAACTGCCTTTCGAGTTGCCAATAATTCTAGTCATGATGGAAAGGAACAACAACAAAAAACCAAATGTAGATAGCATCACAGGTACCAAAAAAGATATTTCAAATCAGGCCAAACTGCACTGGTTTTTAACAAAAAAAAAAAAACTTGGTTCAAAGAATTAATGTCGAAATGCAATATTCTTGCTTCTCTTCCTCCCGTTCTTCACTAGGCCTTCCGAGCCATCGCTAATCCTCACTAACCCTCCCTAGCCTCCATCACCCGCCCTCCATAACCATCCTTTTAGATCAGGCCAGCATCAATAACTCAGTGGAAATTTAAATTAGAGTTGAATTTCACCCCCCACCCCCCCCACCACCCCACCTCAGTTCTTCTAAATGGTTATGACCCACTCTGAAAGTTCACGTTACTGCTGTACATTGCAATAGCACCCGTAATGCATAGGCTTCAGCAGTTGCTCTGAGCACAAACAGTGCTGACAAAAGTCACTTCCTCTCACATAATTTGTCATTTTATAAAAAGGAGGACTGATGGCCAAGCTGGAGTAGAAATAAAAAGCAAGTTATACACAGAGCTATTTTACAAAACTATAAATGATTTCACATTGAGAAAAAGTAAAAATGAAAAAAAAAATTAAAAGCTCCTTCAGCATTTTAATGCCAACTTAATTATACCTTTCAATAACAACTTGGATTTATACAGTGTCTTTAACATAGTGAAAACATCCAAAGGAGTGATTATCAAAGTTTGACACTGAGACACATAAGGAGATATTAGGACCACTGACCAAAAGCTTGGTCATAGAGGTAGTTTATAAGGAGCAACTTAAAGGAGGAGAGAGGTAGAGAGGCAAAGAGATTTAAAAGAAGGAATTCCAGAGCTCAGGGCCCAGGCAGCTGCAGGTATAGCTGCCAATGGTGTAGCGATGGAAGTCAGGTATGCTCAAGAGGCCAGAAGTGAAGAAGAGTAGATATTAACGTTTTACAAAGTGTGCAATATTATTATCTTAATGAATTATAGGCAGCTGCATTTAGGTAGCTGTGGACTCAAGGGATGATAAAGAAATTGTAATGAGGAAAGAAACAGGACAGGAGGGATGTGATTGGAATCAAAGTACAATTTTTCCTTAGTTATTCTATCGCAACATCTTCATAGTATTGTTAGGGTCAGTTACTGTATTTTACAATGCTATACAAAGTTTTCTGCATAATTTTACATTTTGAAAATAGGAAAATGGAAAAGAAACTCCCACTGAACAAAGATCCTTAACTGAAGTTGCTTCAGGGGAGGCCCAGGCTAATCTTGCCAGTTGGCTGGTCTAATGGAACCAGGCACCAGTGACCATAATGGACAGATGTCTGCACTTACTGAGCAGTGTACATTGTTAATCAGAAACTTGCTGCAATTTGTGCTGTAAATTAGACTATTTAAAGCCATGCCATTTTACAAACTATAGTTCTTTCAAGGCAGCAGGCGCACAGGAACACCACCACCTGCAAGTTCCCCTCTGAGTCAGACACATCATCTTGACTTGGAAATATATCGCCGTTCCTTCACTGTCACTGGGTCAAAATCCTGGAACTCCCTTCCTAACAGCACTGTGGGTGTACCTCCCTCACATGGACTGCAGCGGTTCAAGAAGGCAGCTCACCACCACCTTCTCAAGGGCAATTAGGGATGGGCGACAAATTCTGGCCTAGCCAGCGACACCCACATTCCATGAATGAGTTTAAAAAAAAATTAGCTTCAGTAAGGACACAGCACAACTCGCCAATGTTTTGCTCCAATAGTTTAAGACTTGTTGCAACATTGGGCCAACCAATCTGAAGACTGTTCAGCTACAAGAAAGGATCCTTCAAGTGAGTCGCTATTTGCCCCCATGGTGCATTTGAGACTAGCGAGATGGCAAATGATTGGCAAGTTATTTAATAATCAATCCAGGCTTTCAGGGAGCCTGGTCTTGTTAGCATTTCCAAGGCCTTTATGGATGCATAATGAATGTGTGTGCGATGATTCTGACATTTCCTAGCAATGATTAGGAAGCAGTTATGCTGTATGTTAATTTGACATCATGCTTCATTACATATTTCCAGTACAATAGTCTTTCAAATCAACCTCCCATACTTCAGGCATGACAATAACTTTACCAGTTCATGCAAGAATATCTTGTCTAATACTTCCATAACCTCACATGTCACTGTATAACCTGACTGCTTTAGCAAAGCTCTTCTCTACACTCCCAATACATTCTTATTATCGCTGTTCGAATAACTTCTGCAGGGGAATGGTCATGCATTCTGCATTTTAACATTCCTGGTATGTATGTGTGCTGCATAGTGTTGGCCAGTAACTGGGCAAGATGATGTTTGCTGGGACAAGATCAAGAATTGTGATATTTCAACATATGATGATGCTGAAGATGGTTCCTAAAATGCGCAAGATAGATTGAGCAGTTGGGAAAAGTGGCTAGGTGTGCTCAGGATGTTTTGCCAAGTTACATGGGCTGGAATTTTATGTTCAGGCAGAGGCCCCGCCCACTGGCTGAAAGGTAGGAAGCGAGCCCGCCTCCGCCAGGCCTGGAAGCCACGCAGCGAGTTTGAGTGGCCCAGGCCCGCCTCCGAGAGCTGCGGTCAATCAGTGGGCTGGCAGCTCTGCAACCGTCATTGGGAGTGGTGTCCACTGCCGGGACTGCACCCAGCCAGCACCAGCAAGATGGAGGTAAGTGTCTGGACCTCGGTGAGGCTGGGGGGAATGGGAGTGGGGGCGGGGGGGGGGGGGCGTGGGGAAGGGGTTGATTGAGAGGGCGGGGGGAGGTGGTCCAGTGGGGGGCAGGGGGTGGGACCGTTTTCCACCTCCCCTGCCACTGGTACAATAACAGTGGGGTGGATAGGCAATGGGAATGGCGCCCCCTGCCTCCCACTTGATTTTACAAGCCCCCCCCCCCCCCCCCCCCCACAACATCCGCCATCTCCAGCCCACTCCCGGGAGTGCAGCCAGAGTATCTATCCAGCTTCCTCTTAAATGTATCTATACTATTCACCTCAACCACTCCATGTGGTAGTGAGTTCCACATTCTCACCACTCTCTGGGTAAAGTAATTTGCAGTATTATGAGTTTAAAAGGAAGAACTTAAAACAGTGGAAGTTTTTACGTTAAACCCTAAACAAAGTTTTACCCCAAAAATCACAGTGACTTCTCATTTTCTCCTTTTTCTAATTTCCAATTTTCTTACTGTTAATTAGAACTTCTAACCAGTAAATTTTAAGTTAATAGCTTTTGCTGATATTAACAAGAGTTTCATCTGTTCTTTTTATTGGCTATCTGGCTCTTTTACTAGAAACAAAAGCCAATATCAGGTAAGCTGGAAATTCCCTGCAGAGAATCACATCAACCCGGAACAATAACGACGTGTTAAAGACACAGGTTATTAGTGCGTAAATCATCGGGTGAGTTCAGAGGCTGAAGAGAGACGCCGTGAGATGTGAATCTCCAGATCTTGCCGGTTAATTTACACTGTTTTACTGTTTGCTTCACACAAAGGGCATCTCACCCACAACCTCCTTGTTATTTTTAAGACCTTACTGATAACGGCACAGTGAGGGCAATGGGGCACCTGGGACCTCAGTGAACGACAGGACCAACAGTCTATCACCTTAGCCAATGAGATTTAAGGATTGAGCAAGAAACAGAGGAACGACCGAGAATGAAATCGAGTGAATTGAAGTCAAATCAGGTAGAGAAAGAGAAATAGAGAGAGGGAAAGAAAGAATGGTTTAAATTGCTTAATTCCAGGGCCAAATAGATCCATCAAGAACTTACTGAATTTGCACAATAATTACCAATTAAACTCAACACATAAAATTAGGGCTGTAAATTAAGAGTGTAAGTACCTTTTTAACAAAGTTCTAATTTGAGGATTGCTGAAAATAGAGACATGTTGTTGAAGCTTTTCATCTTGCACTCATCAGGACAATGCGCAAGAATAACCAATGTAAGGGAAAACAAAAACTTATACTGCATGAGAAGAGAGTGCTGATTGGTTGGCAAGTGAACTCTGATTGGTAGAGGCAGTTGCCATGGAGAATGCACCAGTTTACAATATGCGCAAATGCTACATATATTAATATACAGGGCCCTGTTCTTTGCAGACAGAAAGAACATGTGCACACATTGTGCCTGTTTCAGCTGAACAAAATGAGTGACAGTCATTCACCGGTTCATTCCTCAGGGCAAATTGACCAGAGTCAAGCTGCCTGGTTTAAATTTCAAACAAAACTTGGCAGTTAACTATCAGTCACCATAAACTAGGGCATTCTCCATGGCAACACTAACCAAACAGCACTCTCTTCTCATGCAGTACAAGTTGTTGTTTTTCCTACGTTGATTATTCTTGTGTATTGTCCTGATGAGTGCAAGACGAAAAGCTTCGACAACGTTTCTATTTTCAGCAATTCTCAAGTTCTGTACTACCAAACCACTATCTGAAGTGCTAATTGTTAATTCAATTAATCTCTTTTTCCTCATTCTAAATCCAATCTTTCTTTCCCTCTCTATTTCTTTTTCTACCTGATTTGACTCTGTTTCACCCGATTTCCTTCTCTGTCATACCTCTGTCAGTTGCTACTTGATACCCTGGGTTGGATTTTCCTCCTCCTGCCCAGACAGTAACAGTGTGGGACTTCTTCCCACCACTCCAACCCCAGCACTGTTTCCTGTGCGGGGAAAAGTGGGGAGAGGGCAGTAAGAATTTAACCTTACTTCCAAATCTCTACGTGGCTTTGCCCCTCCCTATCTCTGTAACCTCCTCCAGACCTAGAGCCCTCAGTGATCTCTGCGCTCTTCCAATTCTGGCTTCTTGCGCATCCTCGATTTCCACTGGCCCACCATTGGTGTCATGCCTTTGGCTGCCTGGGTCCCAAGCTCTGGAATTCCCTCCCTAAATTTCTCTGCCTCTCTCCCCTCCTTTAAGACATTCCTTAAAACCTACCTCATTGACTATGTTTTTGGCCACCTGTCCTAATATCTCCTTACGTCACCTTTGGCTTGAAAAATCTCTCATGAAGTGCTTTGGGATATTTTACTATATTATGGGTGCTATATAAATGCAAGTAAATGTTGTTAGAATCCCTGCCAGTAAGTGAGGGGGGGGGGGGGGGGGGGGTGAAAAACCAATGGTTGTGAGCAAGGTGCAGCCAGCAGAATCTCTGGAAAAAGCAGGAATTGCATTGAAAAGGTCGAGACAACAGGAGATCTTCCAGGTGAAGGTTGCAGGTGAGATGGAGGCTTTCAAAGAGACATATGCTGGAGACAATTAAGGGACAGGAGGCCATTACAAGGCTCTCTCTTCCTACCAGGGAACTTTGGGGTCTGCCTGTTACTACCTCAGGGACCACTTTCAGGCTTCCGCTTGTGGTCCCAGTTAGTGCCAATAATTACTCAACAAGTCCGTAACAAGCTACCCTAGTTTCTTTAGCACTTTACACATGAGAAACAGGCACTACCCAAAACTTTTATTTATTTATTTAGAGATACAGCACTGAAACAGGCCCTTCGGCCCACCGAGTCTGTGCTGACCTTCAACCACCCATTTATACTAATCCTACATTAATCCCATTACCCTCTCACATCCCCACCTTCCCTCAATTCCCCTACCACCTAGCTATACCCTATACTAGGGGCAATTTATAATGGCCAATTTTCCAATCAACCTGCAAGTCTTTGGCTGTGGAAGGAAACCCACACGGTCACAGGGAAAACTTGCAAACTCCGCACAGGCAGTACCCAGAATTGAACCCGGGTCGCTGGAGCTGTGAGGCTGTGGTGCTAACCACTGCGCCACTAAAACTATCAGATTTCTGTACCAATTTATGTCTTTATTTTGTGAAGCAGCTAGTCCCATAAAGAGAGGGGGGTGTAGGACTAATGGGATTGTTATTGTGCCTGTGCCAGTCCTTTACAAGGAATGGGCCAAACTGTCGCCTTCTGTGCTGTATCATTGTATATATGAATTAGAGAATAGGTGTGTGTCAGCAGTTGTACCATTTTTGACTGTGCTGTTTTCAATTGTTACAAGTTGTACCATGTGATCAGACTCCAGAATTTTCTGGATTGCACTTTGGGCAGAAACTTGTAAAGAAAATATGGACCGTACATAGATCCTCACACACAGAGCCAACATGAGTTCAGTAACAGTGTGCTGGTCAACTGGCATTATTCAACAGTTACTCTTCCCACTAAAGATACACATACCTTGACTATGCCACGAATGTGCATCTTTGCAATCATCTCAGAAGTGTACAGAAACATCAGGAGTGTGTCCAGGGCAAACGTTACGTACTGAAGTGGCGGATAGTGGTGAAAGGTCTTTGGTGTGTTCATGCAGACGGAAATAACACTGATGATGGCGCAAACTCGCAGCAAAGAGTGAACCCACTACACACAAAGAGAAAGCATTAGAAACAGTGTCTTTCCTCTAAGGAACAGGGAAACCTGGAAATGACAGATAACTCAGGGACTAGCAGCGGCTGTGCTGTCTTTACAGTTGTTCTTATTTTCAAAATGGTTATTGTATATACTGAAGAGGCTGTGGGGTGATTAAACCTCGGGTATAGGCAGCAACAGATTATCACTGGATTTCTTTCCTCAGTCATCACAATCTTCAGAATCAGATACAGTGCATACTTTGAACATTTTATAGCGTGACGTCCCGTGTTTTAAGTTGTAAACGGACTGTGGGGCATCAAAGGTTGCCCATGGTTTGTAATTTGCGAGAGTCCGTGGTTTCAAAGTGTTTCCTGTATCGGTTATAACACAAGTTATTTGAGTCTCTCAACAAGCGTGTTTGTTTCCAGGTGTCCAGTTTTTGGGAGTGTTTATTTATACAGGATTCACTGTAAATCACAAGTGCTACCACAACCTCAACTGGCACATTCTGGATACAGTGCAACTATTAAAATCATTCATAAAAACAGAAAGTGCTGATGATGAGTAGCTTTTATTCTTTTATAATGGTGTAAATTAAAAACAGTAATGGTTTGGATGGATGGTTGAAGGACAAAGAATGATATTGTTATGAAGGCAAAATACTGTGGATGCTGGAAATCTGAAATAAAAATGAAGTTCTGGAAATACTCAACAGGTCTGGCAGCATCTGAGGAGAGAGAAACGGAGTTAACGTTTCGAGTCTGTGACCTTTCATCGGAACATTAACTGTTTCTCTCTCCACAGATGCTGCCAGACCTGTTGAGTATTTCCAGAACTTCATTTTTATTTCAGATTTCCAGCATCCACAGTATTTTGCCTTCATAACAATATCATTCTTTGTCCTTCAACCATCCATCCAAACCATTACTGTTTTTAATTTACACCATTATAAAAGAATAAAAGCTACTCATCGCATTACAGCTCTTTCAATTCACTGACGCTCACGTAGGGTTCTGTCAGGGCCACTTAGCTCCTGACCTCATTACAGCTTTGGTCCAAATATGGACAAAAGAGCTGAACTCCAGAGGTGAGAGTGACTGCCCTTGAGATCAAGACAGCATTTGACCGAGTATGGCATCAAGGAGGCCTAGCAAAACTGGAGTCAATGGGAATCAGGGGGAAAACTCTCCGCTGGTTGGAGTCATACCTAACACAAAGGAAGATGGTTGTGGTTGCTGGAGGTCAATCATCTCAGTCCCAGGACATCACTGCAAGAGTTCCTCAGGGTAGTGTCCAAGGCACAACCATCTTCAGCAATTCACAAATGACCTTCCCTCCATCATAAGGTCAGAAGTGGGGACGTTCGCTGACGATTGCACTATATTCAACATCATTCACGACTCCTCAGATACTGAAGCAGCCCATGTCCAGGTCTTGCTGCATCTGGACAATATCCAGGCTTGGGCTGATAAGTGGCAAGTAACATTCACACCACACAAGTGCCAGGCAATGACCATCTAAAACAATCTAACCATCTCCCTTGATGTTCAATGGCATTACCATTGCTGAAACCCCCACTATCAACATTCTGGAAGTCACCTTTGACCAGAAACTGAAATTGTGCAGCTACATAAATATTGTGACCACAAGAGCAGGTCAGAGGCTGGGAATTCAGTGGCGAGTAACTCACCTCCCGACTCCCCAATGCTTGTCTACCATCTACAAGGCACAAGTCAGGAGTGTGATGGAATACTGTCCACTTGCCTGGAAGGGTGCAGCTCCAACAACACTCAAGAAGCTCAACACCATCCAGGACAAAGCAGCCCACTTGATTGGCACCCCATCCACCACCTTCAACATTCACTCCCATCACCACTGATGCACAGTGGCAGCAGTGTGCACCATCTACAAAATGCACTGCAGCAACTCACCAAGACTCCTTCGACAGCACCTCCCAAACCCGCGCCCTCTACCACCTAGAAGGACAAAGGCAGCAGATGCCTGGGAACACCATCACCTGCAAGTTCCCCTCCAAGCCACACACCATCCTGACTTGGAACTATATCGCTGTTCCTTCACTGTCGCTGGGTCAAAATCCTGGAACACCCTTCCTAACAGCACTGTGGGTGTACCTACCCCACATGGACTGCAATGGTTTGAGAAGGCAGCTCACCACCACCTTCTCAAGGACAATTAGGAATGGGCAACAAATGTTTGCCTTGTCAGCGACGCCCACATCCCACAAACAAATTCAAAAAAAAACCCAAGCTTTTGTAACACCATTCTTCCATTGCTTTTAATAGAGTTTTCATCTCTGCAATTTGCAGTATTTTACTTTCATCCATATTAAATTTCATTCACCGAGCAACTATTTCATCAATTGTATACGTTCTAATTCATTTCATGCTGAGCAAATTCAACTTCCCCGAACTTGCACAGAAAGCCAGTTTGAAGTGAGATTCTGAATGCATGGGCAAGATTTTTACCCCGATAATTTCACACCGCCAGCCGCCTGCTGGTTTGGTGGCACCATCATGCCCCTGAACCATATTGCTGGAGGCTGGTTTGGGCGTGGAATGGCAAGCAGCATGTAGCTTGTTGAGATCATTTAAATATCAAAAAGAGATCCCGTGACGTCTGGAGCCCAGCAGATGCCTGGAAGCAGCTTCATGTCTTTGAGGTCCTCCCTACCTGCCGACCAACCTACCTGGCCATAGCTGCAGCCGCAGGCTGCCCTGTGGACGGTGGTCCAGCAGCTGTGGCAATTTTTTAATTCACAAGTATTTAAAGTGCTGAGATGGAGGACCTGCATCTGCAGGCTGAAGCTCCTTCAGTGCTGGGGGGGGGGGGGGGGGGGGGCTTCCTATTAGCCCTCCAGCTTCAAGAGTCCACCCGCCATCCTTAACTGGATGGCAAGTATGCGCTCTGGCTGCTCACTGGCCAATTCAGAGAAAATCATTGTTGGGTGCTTGCTCCTGACACAGTCTGTGGTCGATACCCCCACTTGACCCTGACGTCAGGGTCCCAATCCAAAACCCAAAATCATGCCCCAAGTTGCTAATGCAAATTGAGAAATAGAGACACCACAAATGACAGAAATCGCTAGTGAACTCCGCTCAAAACTTGTACCTCGCCCCTTCATACAAACATTACTCCAATGACAAGATCCTTGCACAGGGTACAGAGGAGATTTACCAGAATGATACCAGGGATGAGGGACTTCGGTTACATTAAGGGACTGGAGAAGCTTTGATTGTTCTCCTTACCGCAGAAAAGGTTAAGAGGAGGTTTGATAAAGGTGTTAAAATCATGAAGGATTTTGATAGAGTAAATAAAGAGAAACTGTTTTCAGTGACAGGAGGGTCAGGAATCAAAGGGCACAGATTCAAGGTAACTCGGCAGAGGGTGGGGAAAAGAATATTTTTCTTGAATAAAGACAGTGAGTTGTTGTGATCTGGAATGCGCTGCCTGAAAGGGCAGTGGAAGCAGATTCAACAGTAATTTTCAAAAGGAAATTGGATAAATACTTGAAAAGAAAAGTTTGCAGGGCTGTGGGGAAAAGAGCAAAAGAAGTGGAACTAATTGGATAGCTCTTTCAAAGAGCCGGCACAGGCACAACTGGCCGAATGGCCTCCTCCTGTGAATTTCTTTTTCAGGCACGTATCCAATTCCCTTTTTAAAAGATAGTATTGAATCTGCTTTCAGCACCTTTTCTGGCAGTGCCTTCCAGATTAGGTAAAAAGTCTGGAAGAGATTGCAAATTGTATCCAAGCACTTAAATGGACAGTTCAATGTTAATGAAGGCACAAGTTATCAGCAAAATATACAAAACGTTATTTATTAAGGCATGACAGCATAAAGTGATATTTCAGGTTGGGACCAAGCACAGACAGAAAAGCCAATTTTGTTAAAAATTTGGTCATATAGAAGCAAGAATATGATAATGTATGAGTAAAAGCAAAATACTGCGGATGCTGGAAATCTGAAATAAAAACAAGAAGTGCTGGAACCACTCAGCAGGTCTGGCAGCATCTGTGAAAAGAGAAGCAGAGTTAACGTTTCGGGTCAGTGACCCTTCATGTATGAGATCAGCTGGATGATATTTAAGGGCAATCTAGGTAAACACATGGGAGAAAGGAATGTAAGGGTATGCTGATAAGGTGGGAGGAGATTCGTGCAGAGCATAAACACCAGCAGAGACCTGCGGGGCAGAATGGCCTGGTTCTGTGCTGGACATTCTGTGTCACAACCAGAAGGAGGAGCTATGGCACAGCGTCCCTTTTTCCTACTCAATAATATTACAATTGTCAGCTAATGGAGTCGAGTTCAACATTTTAATAGGTGGCAGAGTGAAACTGCTGCCAACTGATCAAGACCTCAAATTCTCTTTTGATGGAGATGAATTAAAATCAAAAGCCTACCTAAAGGACGAGGAAATACCACAGCGTAGACAGTGCTGGCCAGAAAATTCTACTCAGATTATTAGGATCCATTAAAATAAGAGACCCTTCACCACATTCTGAGATAGATGTGCAATGCCTCCTTCTTTGAGATAGGGAACACTAACCTAGAAGTGGATTGTTTTCAGAAACATTGGGTCCACAATTCTGATGATGTCCCCATTCCATCAGAACCAAGGCAGAGAGAAACTCCTACCTGTTCTGAGCTTTTGGCATTAACCTGATGGTAAATAGCAGAATGTATTTACATACTCGTGGGAATCACAGAATCTTACAGCACAGAAACTGGTCATTAAACCCATCATGTCTGTGCCGGTTCTGTCCAATTTACTCCCACACCTTAGGTTTTTCACCAAAACCCTGAAAATTAGTTCTCTTCAAATACATGTTCCACTATCTTTTGAAAGTTACTTTAGAATCTGAGCTCACAATCCTTTCAGGTAGTGAGTTTCAGACCATAATCTGTGTGAAAAAATTCTCCTCATTTCCCCCTGTATTGCTTTCACCAATTATTTTAAATCAACGATCTCTGGTTCCTGACCCACTTGCTACCGGAAACAGTTTCTCCCTATCGACTTGATCAAAACCCTTCATGATTTTTAACACCTCTATTAAATCTCTACTTAACCTTCTCTGCTCTAAGGAGAACAATCCCAGCTTCTCCAGTCTCTCCACATAACTGAAGTCCTTCAAAATTGGGACGATTTTAGGAAATCTTCTCTGTACCCTCTCCAGGACTCAATATCCTTCCTAAAGTGTTGCCCAGAACTGAACAAAACACTCCAGCTGAGGCCTGACCAGTGATTTATAAAGGATTAGTATAACTCCCTCGTTTCAGAGACAATCTGGCTAAATGCAGCGTGCAATATGTCACATATGGCAGAAGGGATGGTAGTGGCAGGGGATATTTGAAACAGGGCAAAAAGCCAGTTAACAGCCCAAGATGGGCCATGAATGGTCATGGGGCGGGGGGTGGGGTGGGGAGCGGGAGCGGGGGGATGGGAACGCATCAGGCAATACCTGGAGGAGAGGCAGAGACCCAGATATTTCATATTTTAGACATTACATTAATTGCAGATATAGAAAAGTTACTTTGAAGTAAACAACAACTTGTTCAACATAATTAAATATCCCAAAGCATTTAACATTAATGTTGTCAATAAAAAAAAATAATTTTGTCACTGAGCCAGTAAGGAGATAATAAGTGAGATGATCAAGAGCTTAGTCAAAGAGGTAGGTTTTAAAGGAGGAGAGAGAGAGAGGCAGAGAGGTTTAGGGAGGGAATTCCAGAGCTTAGGGCCCAGGCTGCGGAAGGGAAGGTTACCCACGGCAGAGCGAAGGAAATCGGAGATGCTCAAGAGGCCAGAATTAGAGGATCGCAGAGTCCTTGGAGGCTCGTAGGGCTGGAGGAGATTATAGAGATAAGGAGGCAATTGAGGGATTTGAAAACAAGGATAAGAATTTGAAAATTGAGGCGTTTAACCTGGAGCCAACGTACGTCAGCGAGCATAGCAGTGCTGGGTGAACGGGGCTTGGTGAGTTAGGATACGGGCAGCAGAGTTTTGGATGAACGGACACTGATGGAGAATGGAACCTGGGAGGTCGGCCAGGAGAATGTTTAGAGACTTCTGAACTGAAATATTTGTGAGGCCTTTGCCACAAATCAAACTTACCGGCTTGTTAATCCACAGAATATCGGCATTGTCTGTGAGCATTTCATCAGGTCCAAAGTCTGTGACAGGCTGACTCTCCACTCTTGAACTTTGTTTCCGTTTCAGCATCTTTGAAATGAACTTTTTCTAAGAAATAGAATTCTGTCAACGTAAAAAACAGGAAGACAAAAATAACACATCTCTCCTGCCTCCGCCCTATCAGACATTCCCTGTTGCTCCTACCTCTCCTTCCCCCCTTTCCCTGCCTCTGTACTTGCTTAAAACTTGTTCAATCCCTAACTTTTTCCAGTTCTGATAAAAGGTCTTCAACCTGAAATATTGGGCTGAAATTTTACCAGCCCTCTGGGGACGGGTTGGGAGGGAGAGGTGTCCGTAAAATGGCGAGGGAAGGTGAGGGGTGGAATTCCTGGCATCTTCCCATTGCCATGCCATTGACCCAGCACAAGGGAAGGTGGAGGATGGCCCTCCTGCCCAGGGGCCAATTGAGCCACTTAAGTGGCCAATTAAGGGCCTCTTCCCACCACTGCTGGCATTTTACCAGCTGTGGGAGGGCCCTCCACCATGTGGACAAGCAGCCAGCTAAACCCTGTGGCTTCTCAGTGGGCTGGGGGTTGGGGCACCCTCTTATTCGGGCACCCTTTGGCCCATGGACGGACCCCTCCGGTGGCAATGGTTGTCCCTGTGGCAATGGTGCTGCCTGCCCTCACCAACACCTGCCCCCAACCCCTCTCCATGGTTATTTGACTGGCCCCAGTGCGGCCAACGCTCCCGGTGGCGCTGCTGAGCTGCCGGCCATCTGATTGGCTGGCAGCTGCTGGGGGCGGGCAGCAGCCAATTAATTGGCCCTCTGGGGATGGACCGCCGCAGGCAAGATGTGGTCCTGGGTCCCGCAGACCACCAAAGTGGAATTGCGCCCCCAACCACCTCCTCCTCCTTTCGGGCCAGTAGGTGGGACCCACGCTGCAATAACAAAATCCAGCCCATTGACTCTGTTTCTCTCTCTACAGATGCTGCCTGACTTGCTGAGTATTTCCAGCATTTTCTGTTTTTATTTCTGATTTCCAGCATTCACAGTATTTTGCTTTTATATTGATGTCTATGGAGATTCTCTGGATCAGAGTGTGGAGTGAGTTATATTCTTAGTTTGCTGAATACTCCACCCTCATTCTCACTTTCTATCTTTTAATTGTAATTGGGAAGGCTGCATCCCCTCAGGAAACAAACAACAACAAAACCAACAGCATTATTAATCCTTAAATTTCACACTTATAATTTCTTTTTCATCAGTGGAACATCTGTGAAGTAAAAAAAAACACTTTTGGACGTTGCAGCATTTTCATTTTTCAGATGTCCAAACAAAGTGGTTAGCACCGCAGCCTCACAGCTCCAGTGACCCGGGTTCGGTTCTGGGTACTGCCTGTGCGGAGTTTGCAAGTTCTCCCTGTGACCACATGGGTTTCCTCCGGGTGTTCCGGTTTCCTCCCACATGCCAAAGACTTACGGGTTGATATGTAAATTGACCATTGTAAAAATTGCCCCTAGTGTAGGTAGGTGGTAGGAGAATTGAGGGAAGGTGGGGATGTGAGACGGAAAAAATGGGATTAATGTAGGATTAGTATAAAATGGGTGGTTGATGGTTGGCCCGGACTCGGTGGGCCGAAGGGCCTGTTTCGGTGCTGTATCTTTCTATGACTCTAATTGATCTGCAAACAAAAATAAAGTTCACAATCTCAGTAGTTCTCAAACCTTTTAGGCTGATGGACAGCTTTTCAAATAGATTAGTAATCACGGGCACCCCCGTCTAAATTATAATACTGGATATGAAAGCAAAGCAGTGTTTTAATATTACTTTGAGGAAACCAGCTATTTGCTTGTGTGCCACACTCAGTGCTCCTCCATACGTGCTCCCCTCCTAGGTGAGACAGGCAGCCCACACTGTGCTGCAGACGTGGTGATTACACCCCACTCCTGACTCCCACTTTCACATTATTTTGTGGAGCCCCTGGAAAGTCTCTACTGACCCCCAGGGTTTCTGGGACTCCAGTTTGAGAACCACTGCACTCTCTCACAGTAAAGAATAAAGTTAGATACCTCGTCCTCCAAGGATTCAAAAACGAAACCAAAGCCCAAAATAATCATTCTCATGCTGACAACAAAGTTCACAGGGTGCTGGGAGAGGGGCCTTTGCTAGTTTGGGGACAAGGGGGTGCTCTCACCTGCAGCCCCACCACCACCGCCCCCGATAAAGAACCTGTGAAGACGGGTGGAACATGGCCAGCTTAGATGTGTCAGATCTCTGCACACTTTGTGCCAGAACAGGAAAGAGTCTTGCTCCAAGCTCCACGTCAGGAGACTCATTTCAACATTAGAAACATAACAAATCGTCCCTCTGCTGTCTTCAGGTTTAATCCCAGCCTGGACCCCAGCCAGGTTTCACTTCAACTGGTTTTGGTGAGGCATGCTTGGTCAATATCCAAGACAAGCCATAGGCAGTGCCCTCACAAGTATGTATCCAGGCATATTCAGGCCCCGATCACATTTGTAGTCATTACAGCAACAACCACTTGTATTTATATAGCACCTTTAACATATTAAGATGTCCCAAGGTGCTTCACAGGAGCGTTATGACACTGAGCCACATAAGGTGAGATTAGGACAGATGACCTAAAGCTTGGTCAAGAGGTAGGTTTTAAGGAGCATTTTATTTTTTAAATTATTCGCTCATGGGATGAGAGTGTCGCTGGCTCGGCCAGCGTCAATTGTCCATCCCTAATTGCCCTGGAGAAGCTGGTGGTGAGCCATCTTCTTGACCCACTGCACTCCATGTGGGGTAGGCCACACCCACAGTGCTGTTTGGAGGAAAGAAAGAGATGCTTAGAGAGGGAATTCCAGGGCTTAAGGTTCAGGCAACTGAACGCACGGCCACCAATGGTGGAGTGATTAAAATCGGAGATGCGCAAGAGGCCACGGAAGGTTGTAGGGGTGGAGGAGATTATAGGGAGGGTCGAGGCCATAGAGGGATTTATAAACAAGGATGAGAACTTTAAACTCGAGTCATTTCTGGACTGGGAGCTAATGTAGGTCAGCGGACACAGGGGTGATGGATGAACGGGGATTTGGTGCGTGCTAGAATGCAGACAGCAGAGTTTGGAGGCGCTTAATATTACAGAGAATAGAATGTGGGAGACTGGCCAGCAGAGCACTGGAATAGCCAAGTCTGGAGATCACAAATACAGTGCCATGAATCAGTTATTTTCAGAAGATCAATTTTTGGTCATCCACAGAGGGACATACACTAAAACGACATTCTCACCATACTTACTATCTAGCTAGGAATTGAAAATGTGGAATTAGTATACAGAAAATTAATCTCAGCGCTCGAAAACAATTCCTATTTGCACCGACTCAAAACACAATTTCTGCTTTTGTTGGGGATGGCTGGGAGAAGGATGTTAAAATTATTACAAAAGATGAACGTGCAGAGCATCTTATTTGGGAAAGATACTTTAAAAAAAAATGTAAACGGCTCTGATTCCTGGGCCTGATTTAAGTCTGTCCTCATCTGCTTGCCTGAATGATGTAACCATGGCAACAGCCCTTTAAATCTGAGTTTATTCGTCGGCAAATGCATCTTTGGTCATCTGCATTCGCAAAATGCTGCAGCCTTTAACGCTTTTGCATCGACAAGGAAGGGCAAATTGTTGTAATTCTCGACCAACCTCTTCTTTAACGTCCCAGATATTTATTTGGAAGGTTGAATTGATGCTAAACTCAATGCCAAGACAAACCCTTCAATGAAATAGACTTGAAATGAGCAAGATGACAATTACACTCATCACCTACCTTCCGATTAATACCTTCAATGCGATGAAAGGGCCGTTTCTACATTTTTCTTTTTCCTCCACTAATTCTAGTAGAGACCTTGGTACCGGAAGTGCAGAGCCTTCTACTGAGAGGAGGCGGGACTTCCGGTGAGAGCAGGTGAAATTGCCATGAAACTCACCTGGTGGTGTTCCTTTCTCAATAAAACCACAAAACCTTGGCTTGTCCCCTGTGTCAGTCAATGGTAACCCTCATAGTCGTGCCCCCTTTGTAAGGGGGCACAACTAATAGAGAACTAAATCATAACACAAAGGAAACTTACAACTTAAAACAGTAAGATTATTGGCAAAAGATCAAGAGGTTACATGAATACTTTCTGAATGCAGCAGGTTGTTGTGATCTAGACAGCACTGCCTGAAAGGGCGATGGAAACATAAGTTACAGCACGATTACACCCCTTCAATGTATCTATGGCATTTGCCTCAACCACTCCCTGTAGTACTGAGTTCCACATTCTCCCCACTCTCTGGGTAAAGAAGTTTCTCCTGAATTCCCTGTTGGATTTATTAGTGACTGCCTTACCTGATGGCCTCTAGTTTCTGTCTCCCCCACAAGTGGAAATATCTTCTCTCCAGCTACCCTATCGAACCCTTTCGTAATGTTAAAGACTTCTATCAGGTCACCCCCGAGCCTTCTGTTTTCTAGACAGAAGAGTCCCAGCCTGCTCAGCAGATTTAATAATTTTCAAAGGGAAACTGGAGAAATACTTGGGGTGGAAAATTTACAGGGCTATGGGGAAAGAGAAGGAGTGTGGAACTAACTGGATAGCTCTTTCAAAGAGCCGGCACAGGTACGATGGGCTGAATGGCCTAATTTCTGTGCTGCATCATTCTGTAATTATGTTGCCACCTGTTCTGTTGACTCTGCCCTCCAGTCCTCAGGGGGGCCATTGATCGCAAAAGGTCTTAGGTACACTGCCTGACACCAAGTGTTCCCTCTCCAGGTCACCTGGGTACAGACAAAGCTGTGGAAGAGAGCTAGGCAGCCGGAGTGAACACAGCCACTGGCCAAGTCCATCTTGGACCTATGAGGGCCATCTTGGCCAGGTCCGGACCAAACCCATGAAGAGGTCATAGAATCATAGAATGATAGGGCACAGAAAGAGGGCATTCAGCCCATCGTGCCTGTGCCAGCTCTTTGAAAGAGTTATCCAATTAGTCCCACTGAGAAACAACAACAACTTGCATTTATATGGTGCCTTTAACATTAGTCAAACATGCCTAGGCACTTCACAGGAGCATTATCAAACAAAATCTGACACTGAGCCACATGTTTTCCCTTAACGGAGAAGTCAATAACCAGGGGGCATAGATATAAGGTAAGGGGTAGGAGGTTTAGAGCGGATTTAAGGAAAAAAAATTTCGCCCAGAGGGCGGTTGGAATCTGGAACGCACTGCCTGAAGAGGTGGTTGAGGCAGGAACCCTCACAACATTTAAGAAGTATTTAGATGAGCACTTGAAACGCCATAACATACAAGGCTACGGGCCAAGTGCAGGAATATGGGATTAGAATAGTTGGGTGCTGGATGGCCGCATAGACACGATGGGCCGAAGGGCCTGTTTCTGTGCTGTATAACTCTATGATTCTATAAAGAAATGTTAGTACAGGTGATCAAAAGCTTGGTTAAACAGGTAGGTTTTAAAGAGCATCTTAAAGCAGTAGTGTAGGTAGAGAGCAGAGAGGTTTAGGTAAAGAATTCCGGAGGTTAGGGCCTAGGCACAGCCACCAATGGTGCAGGGATAAAAACTGGAGATGCGCAGAATTGGAGGAGTGCAGAGATCATGTGGGGTGTGGGGCTGGAGGGGATTACAGAGATAGGGAGGGACATGGCCATGAAGGGATTTGCAAATAGGATGAGAATTTTAAAATTGAGAATCTGCTGGACCAGGTGCCAATGTAGGTTAGCGAGCACAGGGATGTGGAGATAATCTAACATCCCAAGGCGTTTCACAGGAGTGTTAATAAACAAAATGTAATAGCAATAGTATCAATATGCAATATGTGTACCATTGAAAGATAAGCATTTTATATCTAGCAGCACTTGGTAGGATGGAAAGATTGGCTGCACTTTACGAATATTTCTGGGCTTTGCTACCATAGCAGCGATGGTCTTTTCTATTTGTGTTGGGGTGGGAGTTCTGTATTTTAGCAGTACTGAGAGGTCTTGGAGAGGGTGCAGAGGAGATTTACTAGAATGGTACCAGGGATGAGACACTGGAAAAGCTGGGATTGTTCTCCTCAGAGCAGAGAAGGTTAAGGGGAGATTTGCAGAGGTGTTCAAAATTATGAAGGGTTTTGACAGAGTAATTAAGGAGAAACTGTTTCCACTGGCAGGAGGGTCAGTAACCAGAGGACACAGATTTAAGGTAATTGGCAAAAGAACCAGAGGGGGAGACGAGGAGAATTTTTTTTTTACACTGCGAGTTGTTATGATCTGGAACGTGCCGCCTGAAAGGTCAGTGGAAGCAGATTCAATAGTAACTTTCAAAAGGGAATTGGATAAATATTTGAAAGGGTAGAATTTGCAGGGCTATGGGGAAAGAGCAGGGGAATGGGACTAATTGGATAGATCTTACAAAAAGCCAGCACAGGCACAACGGGCTGAATGGATTCTCCCTGTGATGTAAGATTCTGTGATTCTGGGTTGTGATGATGAGGTTTCTGAGGTTTTCCAGCTTGGTGATGGAGAGGGGTGTATGTGGCAGGGATGGTGTGGTGCTGGTGGGGATCTTGTGTTCCGTCATTGTGTAGAAGAACTGGAGGTTTAGCAGAACCGGAGGATGGAATGTGAGGTATGGCTCACTGGTGGATACTTGAGATAGGACAGCAGTGAATAAAGGGATGGTGTGGACCAGACAGCAGTGAGACCATCTGAGAAATCGTTGCAAGCAATGGATTCAGAGTTTTGGAATTGGTTCCTGGATGTGTAGGAACATAAGAACAGGTGGAGGCTATTCAGCCTCTCAAGCCTGTTCTGCCATTCAATTAGATCATGTCTGATTTGTATCTTAACTCCATTCAGCCACCTTGGTTCTGTAACCCATGATATGCTTACTCAACAAAAATCTATCAATCTCAGTTTTGAAATTTTCAATTAACCCCCTGTCTCAACAGCTTTTTGGGGGAGTGAGTTCCAGATTTCCACTACCCTTTATGTTAAGAAGTACTTCCTGACATCACTCCTGAATGGCCGGGCTCTAATTTTAAGGTTCTGACCCTTTGTTCTGGACTCCCCCCACCAGAGGAGATATTTTCTCTCTATCGACCCTATCAACTCCTTTAATCATCTTAAACACGTCAAGTTAAACCTTTTAGACCTGGTATCAAGAAGCAGTTAGACATAGCTCTTGGGGTGAAAGGGATCAAAGGATAGGAGGGGGGGAAAGAGGGAACAGGTTACTGAGTTGGATGATCAGCCATGATCATAATGAATAGCGGAGCAGGCTCGAAGGGCTGAATGGCCTACTCCTGCTCCTATTTTCTATGTTTCTATGTTTCTATCTGGTATGTATCTGTCTATCTATTTCCTTCTCAATGCCCTGAGGGGCTGGTGCTGGGTCTAGTCCTAGAATAGCTGCAGTCTTTATGGTGATCTGGGCTCAGAAATGGTGTAGGGTCAGAAATTACAGGATTTTGATGGAGCAACGAAGAAGGAACAGCAGTGTATGTGAACAGCAGTGTATGTGAACAGCAGTGTATGTCCGAATCAGGATGCCTTATGACTTGGAGGGGAACTTACAACTATTGGAAGCAGTGCATTCTGGACAAATGATCACACAAGCCTTACAAGGATGGAGGTTGGTGTGGCCACCCTTATAGAGTGAATGCTAGTCTGTAACACCATCTCCTTCCTTGGCGGTTATTGAAGGCAACATATCTGTTACCTACTGATTGATCAGAACTCTCATGGGCTGAAATCCCTGTCGAGGGCAGAAAGTGGGCAACTTGGCTGGTGGTGAATGCAATTTGCGCTGGATCTCAGTTTGCGAGGATTCTTATTCATTTTCGTAGGTAGCCATAAGAATGGGGAGGGGCTGAGGGGAGGGAGGGGGAGGGTGCGGGGACTCTCAGTGGATCTTCTAGGGAGTAATCCGTTCTATATTCAATGCTTAATACCAAAGCTGGAAACACACACATTTTCCATGGACAAGTTGTAAATAAAAAGGAGACCTAGTTTTTCCACAGATTTGCTAAATTTTGTACTTGCTGACTGCAAGCAATGAACCATCTGGTTGGAACAAGTGTTTCTAATTATCTTCCCTACATCTCTGGAATTTGGTTCTTTGGCACTAACGTTCCGCCTTGCTCGTTTCCACACGGCCAAAACTAATCAGATACACTTGCATGAGTACAATAATAAGCCAATAAAGATTTAAGGCGGTCTTGGCTAGTTTGAAATCAGCTTTAGTTTTGCCGTCTGCCCATTAGAGAATGTCCGAGGCGCCTGCAGACATTAAAAGTTTAATTTTGTCACCTTCAGCCTAAACATGCACGCAGACGTTCTGGTAAATTCCATCGTTTTGCTAAGTGTTGTGTTTGTTTCTCAAAGCTTCTTGCAGTCTGCAAGGTGAGTACAGCACTCCTGGAGTGCTTCATTATCTGTTATTATGGACATCTGTTAAACTCTTATTTAATAGGATTGCAAAATACCAGGAAAAAACTTTTGACGGCTGTGTAATGACAGCGCTACATGTAAGAGAATTATAAAAATAAACCAGGCAAGTACATATCTGCAAAAATAATAGAAATGCACGCATTGCTTTCTTGAAGAAAATTGTGAATTTGTACTAGAAATCACAATTAAAAATGAACAAGTTTCTTTATATCACCTTCTTGCATACTGTGCAGATTGGTAATTTTCTCATTTAAACCTGATATGAGACAAGATGACTTTGGATGTTTGACTACAGATTTTGTTACAATGAAGAGAAGGTGAAATTGTCTTAAGCAACATGTATCTGTTATCAAACAAACAATATAAATCCATCTTCTCAATTGATTATCCATTGTTACAGAGATGTGATAGGAACGAGAACGTTTCCATGATCTAGGGGATCTTACTACCACAGTGTTCAGTCAATCGATAGTTAGAATCATCCCATTAACTTCAATATTGGAATATGTTTCCTGATATATATTTAAAATAAGAGTTTATTATTTTTGCTCACCTCTTGAGAAGTTGTGAGAGATTTTGAATACCATTTGGAATTAAGTACTGAAGCAATTGATTTGAAAAATATTATGAAAATACTTCTATGATGCAGAAATTATTAATAGTTAAAGTTACTCGAGGTTATTAGTGTTTGAGGTATAAGGGCTTCCCTGGTAATTTAAAAAGGCAGGGATTAGGGTGAACGAATCCTTAATATGACTTTTGATGCACTAACAGCAATATATCAAATCAAAAGGGGAAAGCATAACGCATGAAGATAGCAAAACAGTTCTGACATAAAAATGCAATGGCAGAGTAATTTACTGTCTGGTAATTTAGTGCTAGCGATAAAATAAACCACCTAGTGATAAATTAAGTGAATTCATTATACTTCAAAAACAGAAAGTCAACCAATTAACCTTCGCTAATGAGTCTGGTCCAGTGATTTCCTTTCATTTGTTCTCAGGTTGTGGGCAGTGCCGGCAAGGGTGGCATTTATTACCCATCCCCTAGTCGCCTCTGAGTCAGAAAGTCATAGGTTCAAGTCCCACTCCAGGGACTGGAGCACAAAAATCTAGGCAGACACTCCCCGTGCAGTACTGAGGGAGTGCTGCACTGTCAGTGGCGCCATCTTTCAGATGAGATGTTAAACCAAGGCCCCATCTACCCTCTCAGGTGGATGCAAAAGATTCCATTTGGAAGAAGAGCAGGGGAGTTCTCCCCTGTGACCCGGACAATATTTATCCCTCAATCAACATCACAGAAATAGATTACTGAAACAGATGATCTGGTCATTAGCACATTGCAAAGAGAAAACAGGAGTAAAACTTCTAAATTGGGGGAAGGCAAATTTTACAAAACTGAGAGGTGAGATACAGCTCCTTGAAGGAAAACCAGTGGCAAACCAGTGGGAGGCATTCAAAAGCGAGATACTACAGGCACAGTGTAGGCATGTCCCCACAAAGATAAAGGGTGGTTCTGCCAAATCTAGAGCCCTCTGGTTATCTAGAAGCTCACAGGGTAAGTTAAAGCAGAAAAAGAAAGTTTATGATGATCACAAAAATCTTAATACTTCAGAAAGCCTAGAGGAGTATAGAAAGTGCAGGGGTGAAGTAACAAAGGAAATTAGAAAAGCAAAGAGAGGATATGAAAAATTATTGGCAAGCAAAATCAAGGAAAACCCAGAGATGTTTTATCAGTACATTAAGAGCAAGAGGATAACTAAGGAAAGGGTAGGGCCTATCAGAGATGTACAGGGGAACTTATGCATAGATGCAGAAGATGTGGGCAGGGCTCTTAATGAGTTTTTTTGTCTCTGTCTTCACAAAGGAGAGGGTTGATGTAGACATTATAGTTAAAGAGGAGGAGTGTGAAATGTTAGATACGATAAGCATAATGAGAGAGGAAATACTAGAGAGTCTGACATCCTTGAAAGTGGATAAATCGCCAGGGCCGGATGGATTGCATCCCAGATTGTTAAAGGAAGCCAGGGAGGAAATAACAGATGCGCAGAGGATCATCTTCAAATCCTCACTAGATACAGGAGAGGTACCAGACAATTGGGGATCTGTGAACGTTGTCCTATTGTTTAAAAAGGGCGTGAGAGATAGGCCAAATAATTATAGGCCGGTCAGTCTGACCTCTGTGGTGGATAAATTGTTAGAATCAATTCTGAGGCACAGGATAAACTGCCGCTTAGAAAGGCATGGATTAATCAGGGATGGTCAGCATGGATTTGTTAGGAGATGGTCATGTCTTACTAACTTAATTGAGTTTTTTGAGTAAGTAACAAGGTGGATTGATGGGGTAATGCTGTGGATGTGGTCTACATGGAATTTAGTAAGGCATTTGATAAGGTCCCACATGGCAGACTGGTCAGTAAAATGAAAGCCCGTGGGATACAGGGGAATGTGGCAGGTTGGATACAGAATTGGCTCAGTGACAGGAAACAAAGGGTAGTAGTCAACGGATGTTTTTGCAAATGGAAAGCTGTTTCCAGTGGCATTCCACAGGGCTCAGTGTTGGGTCCCTTGCTGTTTGTGGTATATATTAATGATTTGGACTTAAATGTGGGAGGCATGATTGGGAAATTTGCTGATGACACAAAAATTGGCCGTATAGTTGATAGTGAAGAAGATAGCTGTAGACTCCAGAAAGATATCAATGGTTTGGTTGAGTGGGCGGAAAAGTGGCAAATGGAATTCAATCCGGAGAAGTATGAGGTAATGCATTTGAAGAGGACAAATAAAGCGAGGGAATACACAATAAATGGGAGGATATTGAGAGGGGTAGAAGAAGTGAGAGACCTTGGAGTGCATATCCACAGGTCCCTGAAGGTGGCAGAACAGGTAGATAGAGTGGTGAAGAAGGCATATGGAATGCTTTCCTTTATTGGCCGAGGTATAGAATTCAAAAGCAGGGATGTAATGCTGGAACTGTATAAAACGCTGGTTAGGCCACAGCTGGAGTATCGCGTACAGTTCTGGTCACCACATTACAGAAAGGACATAATTGCTCTGGAGAGAGTACAGAGAAGATTTACAAGAATGTTGCCAGGGCGTGAAAGTTGCAGCTATGAGGAAAGTTTGGATAGTTTAGGGTTGTTTTCATGAGCACAGAGGAGGCTGAGGTGTGGCTTAATTCAGGTGTACAATATTATGAGGGGCCGAGATAGAGTAGACAGGAAGGACCTGTTTCCCCTAGCAGAAAAGTCAATTACCAGGGTGCACAGATTTAAAGTGATTGGTAGAAGGATTAGAAGGGACATGGGGAAAAACTTTTTCACCCAGAGGGTGGTGGGTGTCTGGAATTCACTGCCAGGAATGGTGGTAGAGGCAGAAACCCTCAACTCTTTTAAAAGGTACCTGGACATGCACCTGAAGTGCTGTAACCGGCAAGGCTATGGACCAGTTGCTGGAAGGTGGGATTAGATTGGGCGGCTAGTTTTTTCAGTCAGCACGGTGGGCTGAATGGCCTCCTTCTGTGCTGTAATTTTCATATGGTTGTATGGTTGCTGTTTGTGGGAGATTGCAGTGCAAATTGGCTGCCGTGTTTACTACATTATAACAGTTACTACACTTCAAAAGTACTATATTTGCTGTAAAGTGCAGTGTTTGATTGAACTAGGTTTGATTGTATTAGTCTGTCCATTGATCTGTGTTCATGGTGTTTGATTGCTTAAGCCTATGGTGGAGCTTAAGAGTTAAAACCAAAATTAAATGACAGAGCTAGAATCTTCTGCAAAAAACACACTGACTGCTCTGAGAAGACATAGTACTGAGATCTAGTTAGAACTGATATATTTTACAGTGCTGTAAATAAACCAGTTTGTGATTTAATACAAATGCGATATTTGCATTGCTCCGATATAAATTAGATATACATAATATATCCATCAACCCAGCGTAAACACAACATAAAGTGCTTTGGGATGTTCTGAGGTTGTAAAAGGAACTATATAATTGTAAGTCTGTTTTTTGAGAAGGTGGTGGGCTGTTCCCGAACCTCCAAAACAAAACTAGTGAGAAATTAAGGGTCAATTGTGAACAAAATCAGTAATTCTTGCATTTCATTTGATGCCGAAAATTTATATCATAGAATTTAAAAAAACTATAGTTGGCAAATTTGTTGATTGACTTGACTATTGGTTCAATAGAAACAGATCACGACACCCAGTACTGGATGAGCAGAAATGTCCTCCAATTAAATATTGGGCAAACCAAAGCCATTGTCTTCAATCCCTGCCCCAAGCTCCATTCCCTCGCCACTGACTCCATCCCTCTCCCTGGTCTCTGAGGCTGAACCAGACTGTTCATGTCCTTGGTATCCTACTTGATCTTGAGCTGAGCTTCCAACCCAATGTCTGCTCTATCATCCAGACCACCTACTTTCATCTCCATAGCATTGTCCATCTCTGTCCCTGCCTCAGCTCATCTACTGCAGAAATCTTCATCCATACCTTTGTTACTTCCAGACTTGATTATTCTAATGCTCTTCTGGCCGACCTCCCATCTTCCACCCTCTGTAAATTTGAACTCATCCAAAACTCTGTTGCCTGTGTCCTAGCTCACACCAAGTCCTGTTCACCTATTACCCCTGTGCTCGCTGACCTACATTGGCTCCTGGTCCAGCAAAGCCTCGATTTTTAAATAGTATTCAAACACCTTCATAGCCTTGCTCCTCCCTATCCCTGTAACCTCCTCCAACCCTAGAAACCTTTGAGAACTCAAATTCTGGCCTCTTGCACATACCCCATTTTAATCGCTCCACCATTGGCCCTCAGTTGCCTAGGCCCTAAGCTCTGGAATTCCCTTCCTAAGCCTCTCTACCTCTCTCTACTCCTTTAAGATGCTTCTCAAAACCTACCTCTTTGATCAAGCTTTTAGACATCAGACCGAATATCCCCTTATGTGGCTCAGTGTCAAATTCTGTTTGATCATGCTCCTGTGAAGCTCCTTGATGTTTTACTTTGTTAAAGGTGCGATAATAAATGCAAGTTGTTGTGATAGTGTGTTTACATAGTGGAAGGTATGATTAGATAGTGTCATGTTAACTATTATGTTTAATTATAGAATAGAATCTTACAGTACAGAAGGAGGCCATTCAGCCCATTGTGTTTGTGCTGGCTCTTTGAAAGAGTTATTCAATTAGTCCCACTCCCCTGCCTTTTCCTTATAATGCTGCACATTACTCTTCATGTACCTGTCCTATTACCTGTTGAAAATGCCAAGGAATCTAATTCCACCACCCTTTCAGATAGTGTGTTCCAGATCTTAACTACCCTCTGTGTGAAGAAATTCAAAGCTTGCTACATAATGATTCTCCTCATGTGCCTAACTCTCTTGCTGGTAATAATCGGTGACATTCTTGCTTGTGTTTGCTGAATCATAATCTGCGTGTTGAAATGGGGAAGGAGGGCAGTACAATGTGAAACATGTAGCCAGTGGGATGCAGCATCAGCAAGACAAGCTACAAATCCCAGGTTTGAGCTATTGCAACAAACCATCCCACAGAACAAGAGCTCAGCAAGGTGAACTGAAAAAAGTGAAAAGACTTGCATTTATATAGCACCTCAGGATGTCCCAAAACATTTTACAGCCAATCAAGCACTTTTTGAAGTACAATCTCTAGTGTAATGTAGGAAGGTCAGCCCTTTGAAGTGCTGGCATAAATCAACATCACTTGCTTCAGATTTCCACTTTGTTTTTGGATGCAGAAGTGCAGGGCAAAAAAATTGGAGCAATGGTGTTTCTCCATTTTGATAAATGTGTAAGGTAAACCAGTCACTAGAGGGGCTCCAAGCACAAATAACACAGGGAGAAATCGCCAAAATGCTATTGCAGGTTCCTCTCTCTATTCGTTACAGATGTGTAATTATATATGCGAGGCTATCATTTGCCTTATCTTTTAGTTGGGGAATAGCGTATAGCTTAGGATAATGTTTTAGGAACATTGGAACAGGGGTAGGCCATTCAGCTCCTCGAGCCTGTTTCACCATTCAATGTCTGATCTGTAACTTAACTCTTAACTCCATCTACCCACCTTGGTTCCATATCCCTTACCCAAAGAATCTATCAGTCTCTGTTCTAAAAGTTTCAATTGACTCCCAGCCTCAAAACATTTTATTTCAAAAATAAAGAGAAATCATTTCGTAAAATTAATAATAGTGCTTTTAAAGAATCTGTCTTTTTTAAACAAGACACAAACATGCAATTAATTGCTATGTAAGACCTAAGTGAAAAGAGGAAATATTTATATGTTTACAAATCAATACATTATTATTTTTCTACATCTGAAGGCTTAAATATATATCCAGAAAATTTCCCTGCATTCAAACATTACCATCAGCTGATCAGCAGATTCTTTATTTCAAATATTACATCTTCAGAAGTAACAGATTTTTCATGGCTTTGTAATAATGTTTTCTGTTGATAGAATTGTCTCACATGTAATGTGCAAAGTAAGTTCCCTGTTTATTATATTGATTACTTGAATTTTTGAGATAAAGTAAAATAATTATTAAATATTTTAGGGGTTTTATTTGTTCTAAAATTATGCTTCTTTTTCCTCCCGTGATGTAACTTAAAGGCATACCTCCGGTTCTTGCAAGTTATCATTGGAAGCATCAGAAAAGCTCTGCCAATCTCTGGATGGTTTGATCTGCAGCGGCAGAGGACAATGCGATTGTGGAATATGTGTCTGCCTTGTCAGTGAATCAGGCAAATTCTATGGCTCTCGGTGTGAGTGCCTGGACTGGCTTTGTGAAAGTTACGATGGGAAGATTTGTGGAGGTAAACAATTCCTACTGCATCTGTGTCTGAAGTCAGGTGATACTAGCGCATGCCAACCTTTCTAGAATTGCCCTGGAGTCTCCAGGAATGGCAGATTAATCTCCAGGGCACAGCTGACAACAAACACAGGAGAAACTTCAGAGGGGCTGTTAAAATAAATTGCCTAGTTTTGTTTTAATTTTCTTTGAGCACTTCAGCTTATTAGTCAGAAAGGTATTGGAGAGGGGAGGGGTAATAGGCTGTTTTACTGACAATCATGAATCATCCCATTGGGTAATGAGCAATCAATTCACTTTTCAATTGCTGTTGGATGCAGAGCACCATGACAATGAACATGTTGGGCAAGCAATCTTGGGATCGTGGGGACAGGGCTGTTGGAGAGCATGTGATGAAACCTCCAGGAATACATCCAACCAGAGTTGGCAACCCTTTCCGTTACATACATGTGAACTGACCTAACAATATAACACATGGGCCATGTTGTGCTTGGTCAGGTTCAAGAGTTGTTTGCATGTTGTATCACACCAGAACTGGAGTGATACCCCATTTATACAGTGACTGCAAAAGTTACTTGCTAAAATGTGCAAGTTTTCCGCAAATGATGGTAAATGAAATAAAAGGCATAATTTAGTTAATGTGCTAATGTTTAATGTCACATCTTTATGGTTTGTAGTTTTTTCAGAATTTGTGTTTTTTTAAATTGCGTTTTATTAGGAGAGAAAAACTAGACTTTAGATTTTGAACATTCATTCATATATTTAATGAAACTGTTATAGCAAGGTATACATTCAAATATTTTATGAGGCCATTGTACAGTTAAGGGTATATTTATATAGATATTTTAAGAGGTTACTCTGTATATTGAGGTGTACAACCACTTTCGGCTGCTTACACTTGAAGCAATATGGGGTCAGAGGCCAAGGCAATGTATTTGGTCAGGAGTGTTGGTTAGGATTGAGGGGCCGGTGCCATGAATACTGATGGTCATGTTGACTGGAGTTGGTGCTTCTCCTGTGTAGTGGGTGTGTTCCTGCGCTAAGGGTATACTTTGTGTTGGATGGGTTTTCTTGAATCAAGGGGTATCAAGGAATATCAAGGGATATGGGGATAGCACGGGAAAGTGGAGTTGAGGTAGGTGATCAGCCATGATCTAATTGAATGGCAGAGCAGGCTCGACCGGCTGAATGGCCTACTCCTTCTCCTGTGTTCCTATGGGTCCATGACTGCCTAGTATTTTCCCAGTTCCAGACAGTTATTCATTATGATTGATGGATATCCCTGGTGTGTTCAAAGTTTTTCAAAGTATTTACAGCACAGAGACAGGCCATTCGGCCCACAATGTCTATGCTGGTGTTTATGCTCCACATGAGCCTCTTCCCTCCCTACTTCATCTCACCCTATCAGCATAACCTTCTATTCCTTTAACCCTTACATGTTTACCTAGCTTCCCCTTAAATGTATCTACACTATTCACCTCAACCACTCCCTGTGGTAGCGAGTTCCACATTCTCACCACTCTCTGGGCAAATTCTCCTGAATTCCCTATTGGATTTATTAGTGACTATCTTCTATTTATGCTACCTAGTTCTGGTCTCACCTACAACTGGAATCATCTTCTTTACATCTACTCTATCAAACCCTTTCATAATTTTGAAGACCTGTATTTGGTCACCCCCAGGTCTCTGTTTTCTAGCGAAAAGAGTTCTAGCCTGTTCAGTCTCTCCTGATAGTTATAACCTCTTGGTTCCATTGATGTTTGTTATGGATGGGTCTGCACCCCGCACAGACATGGATGGCATCTTCTTGTAGCCAGCAACCAAACCTACTCAATGCGTGGGCCGCTTTCTCCCCAGTGGGTCGACCATAAAGCACTGAGCTTGGTCCTCAGGGATCGTGCAGCTGGCTATGTCCCTAATGATCTCTCTGATTGCTATGGCTAGATACAGGAAGTTGACCAAAGTATGTAATAGGGAGAGTTCCCTTCAAGTTGCAACTCCCTCCCCCACCTCCTTGCTCATCCGAGTGATGATCTGTAAAGGAGAAGTGGAATTTGTGGAATATGTATGGGTGCAACATGTGAATTGTATGGTTTTGATTGGCCTTCCTGCATGTTGTTGCTGGCTAGGGCTTTAACTGTTCCCTTTGCCATTCCTCCTCCTTACCAGTCAGCCGCAGTCGTATTCCCAGACTTCCTGCAGGTTTATTGTTCCAGTCAAGGAAATAAGAATTCCCTACAAGGTGGGGATCCATCCACATAGGACCGTAGGAACAGGAAGAGGCCATTCAGCCCCTCGTGTCTGTTCCGCCATTCAATTAGATCATGGCTGATCTGCATCTTAGCTCCATTTACCCGCTTTGGTTCTGTAACCCTTAATCCCCTTACCCAACAAAAATCTATCAATCTCAGTTTTAAAATTTTCAATTGACCCCCAGCTTTTTGGAGGGGAGAGTTCCAGATTTCCACTCCCCTTTGTGTGAAGAGGTGCTTCCTGACATCACCCCTGAACGGCCTGGCTCTAATTTTAAGGTTCTGCCCTCTTGTTCTGGACTCCCCCCACCAGAGGAAATAGTTTCTCACTGTCTACCCTATCAACTCCTTTAATTATCTTACATGCCTTAACTAGATCACCTTTAAACTTCTATATTCATGGAAAACAGAGGCCTCGTCTGTTCAAATTATCCTCATAATTTAACATACACGGTTGGAGAGTGGAGGACATTTTTGAAGAGAGTTAGCTCAAGCTGCGATCAATAAAATTTTGCAGGGATCTGAAGGAAGTGTTTTATCTGGAGACAGCAGTATTTGTCATGTTAGGTGAGATAATACTTGTGTGCTTGCTGATGCAAGGTTAGTATCTGACCTTCATGGGGAAAATGGCTTAATCTTGTCTTTCCTTTCTCAAACTAGACTCTGCATCCAGCTTAGGAGATCCGTCTTGGAATAACGTTTTTCAGATATGTAGAAATAGCTATGAGGCTCCGAGACTTTCCTTGAAATCGCTTTGGGACAGCCTGGAGTCGATAAAAACTCTGTATAAATTCAGGACAGTCTGTCTTTCTGCCTTACTTTCTTTCCATTCTATTTCCACCACAGTTTCTAATATGAAATTGCTTTTTCAAACCTCTTCCTCTGTTCTTTTAATGGTCTCAAGTTTATGCCCTCTAGTAACTGGCTCACTGATGAATGGTAATAGATTTATCTCCATCTACCTCATCAAAACCCTTCATTATTCAGAAAAAAAAAGGCATAAGCAGTTGAAGTTCTACCTCTTTATATCTCATTAATTATCTTCTGAGCAGCATTTGTGGGATATGGGCTAAAGGGATGTCACTATCAATTTGACTAACATACACCTGGTTCTATTAGGAAAACTATTAATACTGTACTGAGTCATGGCAGTAACAAAAAAAAAATGAGACAATGTTTTTAAATTACATCCTAGATGTATTTTGCCAGCTGTTTGTGGTATCACTCAACCAGTAAGAACCCAGTAACCCTGAGATTATGGCTTTTACCCAACCCGACCACAGAAATAATAATGGTAATCACTGCCTCCAAACAAAATTAAATGTCATTCCTAACTGTATTTATGGTAAATTACATGGTCTGGCCTTATGTTATTTGTCAGTGTTTTAAAACTCTTAACTGTTTGTGAACTGCACTAGGGTTTCTGAATTTTCATCCAATGTTGAGGTAAATTGGGAAGTGATGGGAATATTGGAGGGCTGTGTTGGTACTCTACAGTGGTGTTCCAGTGAACTGTGGCATTAGGCATTGTGTTCAAAGTTCCCACACAGTAGGGGGAATGTTATGCGCTCCCCCATGTTGGGTTTGGAGGCAGGAAGAGCAGATAATCAGGCAGGATGGGAGCACGTCTAGCAAACCAGTGTGGGTCACTTGCTGACTCTGCGGGGGGTGGGGCAGTTTTCTCATTAAAAGGCATAGTGTCTGAATGAGGGGCCCGGCATCAGAAAGGGGAGGGCCAACTGGGAGCATCCAACCTGCCCTTGCTGCCGATCCCTTTACACCCCACCTCCCCTGTGACCCCCCCACCCCACAAAACCCCTTCTGCCCTGACTGTGGGCTGGATCCAGGGCCTTGGGTGAGTCCATAGAATCATAGAAAAGTTATGGTACAGAAAGAGGCCATTCAGCCCATCGTCTGCACCGGCTGAAAAAACTAGCCACCCAAACTAACCTCACCTTGCAGCACCTGGTCAGTAGTCCAGTACCGGCAGCGGCCACTGCCTCCACGGTAGCGCTGCTCAGATAAAGAGCTTCTGGCCTCTGATTGGCCAGCAGCTCTCAGCAGGTGGGACTTCTGCTGCTGGGGGTCCTTGATCCCAGGGAAGGCCAGCCGCTGTCCAAGTAAGTGCCGAATTGGCTCTTGATTTAGTGTGCCTTCTCCAGAGGAGGCGACGCGGGGCTCTCACTGGCACCTTTGCCGGTGGTCGAGACCCCCATCTCCTTGATAAAATCCCGGCCGGTATTTTTCTGATCCAAACTGCACCATAAAGGAGGAGAAGAAATAAACAACTGCCAGGAATTTTGCTCAAGGATGAAGAGAAGGATTAAAGGATGCTCCAGCTCAGACACTTCTTCCATATAGAATCATACAGCACAAGAAGAGGCCATTCAGCCCATCATGCCTGTGCCAGCTCTTTGAAAGAGCTATCTAATTAGCTCCACCTCCCACTCTTTCTCCATAACCCCTCAAATCTTTCCCCTTCATGTATTTATCCAATTTCCCTTTTGAAAGTTACTATTGAATCTGCTTCCACTGCCCTTTCAGGCAGCGTGTTCCAGATCACAACAACTCACTGTGTAAAAATAATTCTCCTCATCTCCACTCTGATTCTTTTGCCAATTACTTTAAATGTGTTTTCTATTTAGAGACCCTCCCGCCACTGCAAACAGTTTCTCCCTATCTACTCTATCAAAACCCTACATGATTTTAAACACCTCTGTTAAATCTCCCCTTAACCTTCTCTGCTCTAAGCAGAACAATCCCAGCTTCTCCAGTCTCTCCACATAACTGAAGTCCCTCATCCCTGGGACCATTCTAGTAAATCTCCTCCGTACCCTCTCCAATGCCTCGACATCCTTCCGAAAGTTTGGTGCCCAGTTGTTTAATTTAAGACTAGTATTGCAAACATACAACAGTTCAAACCCACATAGGAATTGATTGAAAGCAGGTAAATGGCAAAAGATAGAAATTACAGAAAGCTAAACAGAGAATTGTGTAGACAAATAGGACAAATACTAAACAGCAAACTGCTTTGGCAGTTAATAAATAAATGTATCTTGTAAAGTTGTGAATATTGGTCAATTGAATAAGATCCACTTTGGCCATGCAATGTTGTCATCAAATACTCCAAGGTGAGGTATAGTTTGCATAAATGCAGAATAAAGCTTCCTGTACTCTCTCCCAATGGGCCACATCTTGCTGAGTAAGGCATCTCATGCAGTGCTCCATTAGTTAGACTTCTTCTCTCACCCTTCAGCTGAAAAATGTTTTGCCCTGTAACTTGCTGGGAGTATGAGCTGGTAACGGTGTGGTGAGAGGCAATGGGTATCTAGGACCTCAGTGAACGATGGGAACAACAGTCTGTCTCCTTAACCAATGAGATTTAAGGCTTGAGAATGAAACAGAGGAATGATGGAGAAGGAAATTGGGTGAATTAGAGTCAAACCAGGTAGTCATAGTCATAGAGTCATAGAGAGATACAGCACTGAAATAGGCCCTTCAGCCCACCGAGTCTGTGCCGACCATCAACCACCCATTTATACTAATCCTACATTAATTCCATATTCCCTACCTTCCCCCAATTCTCCTACCACCAACTACACTAGGGGCAATTTACAATGGCCAATTTACCTATCAACTGAAATAAAGAGAGGGAAAGAAAGATTGGATTAAGAGAGAATAAAAAATCATGAAAGAAAAAATAAGAAAAAAAATAAAAATTATAACTTTGACATTTTCTTACATCTCTAAGAGGAATTTAGTTCCTGCAGGAATGAGACTCTATAGTTTAAATTGTTCACTTTCTGAGTCAAAGAGGTTGATTGACATTGCATTGACAATTATCACATTGTTCAAAGGGGACTTATGTTCTTAATTACCAGCACTATCTTTGTGCAAAGACTTTTTGGGCAATTAATTCACAAATCCAGCAAGTTCTTAAAAATAATGAGAGGGGTGAGGACGAGATGCCATTTATGTGAAGCAAATAGCAGAGCAGCATTAATCTAGAGATTCACAACTCGTGGTGTATCTCCTCATCCCCTGAACCTGCCGTACAATTTGTGCATTAATAACGGTGTGCGTTATTAATACATCGTTCTTGTTCCAGCAAGATTTGGCCCAATATTTTGCCTTAACATCAATATCTGCACAGCACTAATTGCTGTGACAATAAGAAATCTTCCTTTTTCCACAGCAGTCATCCTTCCTCTGCTCTCTGACTGAGACTAACACATCTTACAGAAATATTAGCAGTTTTATGCAATGACCATCTGCTTATAATGAAGTGGCAGACGCTGCCCATACTGATGGAATAGAGTCAGTGATTGTTGCCATCACCTTGGGAACAGTTACTAGTGAATAGAATGTCTTCCACTGCTGTTGCTTCGAAGGATAAATAGGTTTTCATTTGACGTTATATGCTGGTTAGCATCCTTCCATCTATGAAAGATGATGGACATGCAGCAAACAATCCATTTCGGTGGGGTGTCTTCTCTTGGTGCACCTTTGCTGATGGCTGTGAAGCCCAATCCTTGAGAGGAAGGTTCTGCCACAAGTGCTGCACGTGAAGCTGCCAAGTGGCGCTGTGAGTTGTTGTTTTTGATGTTGGCGCCTGTTGCCAAGCTGCTGTAGCAACTGGTCGTCATGGTAGTGCACACTGTCCACAGGATGTGTAGCCATGAGTCTTTGCAGCTGAGTTTCTGTGTTAGCGATTAACGCAGCATCATCAGCATAGAGGAGTTCTCTGATCAGGACACAATTTTTTGTGTCTTTGCTTTCAGCCTTGCTAGATTGTAGAGCTTGCTGTCTGACCTAGTGTGCAAGTAGACTCCTTCCATATCTGCAGTCACACTTTTTATTGTCTCACTGCTAAATAGAATGTCTTCCATTGCTGTTGCTTCAAAGGATAAATAGGTTGTTTTTTGACATTGTACAACAAGGTGCTATATAAATGCACCATTTTTTGGATGAGACGTTAAATCGAGGCCACATCTGCCCTCTCGGCTGGATGTAAAGATCCCATGGCACTATTTCGAAGAAGAGCAGGGGAGTATCCCCCGTGTCCTGGTCAATATTTATGCCTCAACCAACATCACTGAAAAAAAACCCATATCATGATCTCATTGTTGTTTGTGGGATCTTGCTGTGTGCAAATTGGCTGCTGCATTTCCTACATTACAACAGTGACTACATTTGAAAAAGTACTACATTGGCTTTGGGATGTCCTGAGGTTGTGAAAGGTGTTATAGAAGTGCGAGTTCTTTCTTTTATCTCAGGCACCATACTGAGAAGAGAGCCCCAATATCTGGAGCATTGTGTACAGTTCAGGACACCACACCTTAGAAAGGATATATTGGCCTTGGAAGGGGTGCAGGTCAGATCCACCAGAACGTTACCAGGGCTCCAAGGATTAGATTGTCAGGAGCGATTCCATAAACTCGGCTTGTGTTCCCTGGAATATAGAAGGTTAAGGGTGATTTGATAGAGATTTTTAGGATTTGGAAAGGGTAGATAGAAACTTTTTCTGCTGGTGGGGAGCCTAGGTGAAGGGGACATAACCTTAAAATTAGGCCAGGCCATTCAGGAGAGAAATTGAGAAACATTTCTTCACATAAAGCTAGGTAGAAGTGTGGAACTCCCTCTCACAGGAAGCAGTAGATGCTGGGGCTCAATTAATCATTTTAAACCTGAGTTTGAAAGATTTTTGTTAGCCAAGGGTATTAAGGGATATGGAACCAAATCGAGTGAATGGAATTAGGATACAGATCAACTATGATCTCATTGAATGGCAGAACAGACTCAGGGAATTGAATAGACTCCTCCTGCTCCTATGTTGCTATTTTAATTTTGCTTACATGTTTCGAAATCAGAGCATGCAGGATCATGTAGAGCAGTCAGGAGGCCAGCTATCTGGCAGAAACCAATCTGTTATTTCTAAATGTTAATCTTTTGTCCAGCACAGCCTGAAATCCATACATAGTAACAGTCAAAGCAACATAATGGGTAATGTATATTCCAGTTCTAAGTTTGCAAAGTCATGTTGCAAGACAAACTGTATGTCAGTGCTGAGACCAGTTAGTCCACAATGACAGTATCTTTCCAACTCACCTCCACCTCTGTTAAGTTATTCCAGATAATGGACTGAATTCCTGCCGAGAAAGTACCCAGTACAGCACCCATTACTGGATCTTTGCACTACTGTAACATTTTTGCACATTGGCCATGTCATAGGCAGTTTTGGTTTGATCACACTTGGAGTATTGTGCACAGTTCTGGTCTCCATGTTCTAAAAAAGATATGGGGCTGGATTTTACACTGGCAGACGGGAGCTAGCCACTAACGTAAAAGTCGGTGGTGAACCCATTTCCGCCCAGCCTGGGGATCCGACCCGCATTTTATGGGTCCCCGGGCTTTAATTGTTCTGAGGTGGGACTTTTACCCGTTTGAGGGAGGAAGACCCGCCTCATTGAGCTGCCGGCCAATCATCGGACTGGCAGCTTTTAGTTCCAGCCGCGCCACCGGGAGCGGTGGCCTCAGCTGGGACTGCAGCCCCGACGGGGTACACGGAGCCAGGATCGAGGTAAGTTTGGTTTGCCTCACCGGCCAGATCAGTCGCGACCTGGTGAGGCAAGGGTGGTCATTTGGGGGGCAGGGGGGGTGGGGGGTGTCTCGGGTCCTGGGGGTGGTTGGGGAAGCGGGGGCAGCCTCAATTGGGCACCCTGTGCCCGATTGTCAGGCCCCCCCACCCCCCGGTGCGCTGAGAGGCGAAGGGCCTTAAGTGGCTGTTAAGTGGCCACTTAAGGGCCTTGATTGGCCTAGGGCAGGCAATCCGTTCCCCCCCCCCCACAACCCGCAGCCCACGTAAAGTAGGGCGGAGGCGGGAGTGGGTGGGAAGGCTTTCCAGAGCCTCCTGCTCAATTTTACGCCCCCCCCCCACCCCACCATCATCCGGCTTGCTGGGATGGCGTAAAATTCCAGCCATTAGGTCAGTGGAGAAAGTGCAAAAAGGATGATACTGGATCTGAAAGCGTACAACTATCAGGAAAGCCTGAACAGACCAAGGATCTTATCTGTAGAAAAGAGAAGGCTGTCGGATGACCTGATAGGGTAGTTATAGAGAAGCAGTTTCCACAGCACCGAAACATAATATTGTATATAAAAAATGCTGCAGGAGTACTAAAGAAATTGAGGGGAAAAGGTGACTGTGAAAGACTTTCAAACGGCATATTTTGGTAATTTGATTTCCATTGTTCCGTGATGTGGTGCCAAAACCAACAAGCACAAAGATAGATCCAGATGCGTCGTTTCAGAAACGATGCATGAAATCATATGGTTGTGTTATCTTTGAATAGCAAAGCACTTTTCAAAGTAGGAAAAATAACATTCAAAAGAAAAATACTGCAGATGCTGGAAATCTGGAATAAAAACAGAAAATGGTGGAAATATTCCGCAGATTTGGCAGCATCTGTGAAAGGGAAACAGAGTTAACGTTTCAGGTCAGTCACCTTTCATCAGAAAAATAACATATTTATTAGCACAAAGCCAACCTTTACCCCTTTTCATGGCTTACCTCAGCAATACCTCAAAACAAGGAGAAAGCAAAATTGGAGCATGTAGCTTGGGGTTGCCAACCCTCCAGGACTGGCCTGGAGTCTCCAGAAATTGAAGGTTAATCTTCAGGACACTGTTAGGAGCAGCACCCAGGAGAAAAATCATCATGGTCCTAAAATAAAAGTGTTCTTTTTATTTTATTTGAACAAGTTTGGTTTATTAGTCACAAAAATATTGGCAACGGGAAAAGGGGCTGTTTGGCTGACAGTCAAGATTTAACCAATTGAGTCATGAAGAGTTTGTTCAGTTTCTGATTGGCCGTGGAGAGGTGGGACACTGCGAGGATGGACATGTCAGGCGACCAATGGTGGGATTGTAGGGGGGAGGGAAGGGCGGGTCGGTTGGAGGTTGGAGATTGTGTGATGAATTCGCCAGGCATATGTCTGGGCAGAGTTGGGAACCCTAGGTGTAACTTTCATGGCAGTAACAATTTTATCAGAAATGTTGCTGCCGTGCCATTTGTTTAAAACCCTAATTTGAATGCTTCCAGTCAATTGCAAATTTCAACACTGAATTTAATAGATTTTTGTTGGGTTACTGACCTGAGGTGAGTAGATGGAGTTGAGATGCAAATGAGCCATAATCTAACTAAATGAGGGGATAGGCTCGAGGAGCTGCATAGCCTATTCCTGTTATTGGCTTATATATATGTGGAAGCAGCCATCTTCTTCAATTCAATTGGTATAAATCACCGAGAAGCCTTATTTAATATAGTTTTGAAAAAAGTTGATATTTATTGCCCATCCCTGAACTGAATGCCTCACTAGATCATTTCACAGCATAGTTAGATGGGTTATGGTAGCATAGTGGTTGTATTACTGGGTTAGTAATCATAGATCAAATCCCACCATGGCAGCTGGGGGAATTTGCAAAAACAAACATAGGTGGCTCCATAGCTCAGGGGGTTAAAGCACTGGTTTTTATAGACCAGGGGTTGTGAGTTCAAATTTCTCTACTTCTAGCTCAGTTTTTCAGACTTTATAAGGTAGCATCGTGGTATTGTTGCTGGGCTAGTAGTCCAGTCACCTAGATTAATGATCCAGGGATGCGTGTTCCAATCCCAACAGCTAGTGGAGTATAAATTCAATTAATTAATAAAATCTGGAATTGAAAGCTAGTGTCAGTAATGGTGCTGTGCAACTTTCATCAATTCTTCTCCCGTGAGCAGTGGAGGCTGGGTCATTGAATTTATTCAAGGCTGATTTAGATTTTTGATAGACAAGGGAGTCAAGGGTTATGGGGGGCAGACAAGAAAGTGGAGTTGAGACCACAACCAGATCAGCCATGATCTTATCAGGTTTGAGGGGCCGAATGGCCTACTCCTGCTCCTAATTCTGATGTTCCTTAAGAGTCAACCTAATTGGTATGGGACTGGAGTCACATATAGGCCAGACCTGGTAAGGACAGCAGCTTTCCTTCCCTAAAGGACATTAGTGAACCAGTTTCAGTGCTGTAATTCAATGGAACTCTCTGGAACATTATATTTCAAGCGTTCCTAAATAATACTACACCTTTCTTGGTCTAATTTCATACTTTGACTTGCATTTCGCTATCTAGATCTTGTCAGTATTCAATGGCAGTGACAAAGAGAATCTTGTTTTAACCAAACAGTAAAAACATTGAATATAATCACATGGCACATCACATCAAAACGCCCTCACAGATTTTTGTTTAACAGGAAACTGTTTCAACAAGTTAAATCAATGCACTTGCTAGGAATGATGTGTTAAAGGTCAAATATCGTGCTGAAATGAAAACACCTGCCCCAGATGATATGATTTTGCAGACTGTTCCTTTTTGATGCCAACATGAGCTTCTGACCAGATACGCACGCCATTACTAAAATCACCGATTTCCACCTCCCTAATCTCACCCGAATCCCTGCCTCAGATCATCTGCTGCTGAAACCCTCATCCATGTCTTTGTTACCTCGAGGCTTGAATGTTCCAATGCTCTCCTGGCTGCCCTCCCATATTCTACCCTCTATAACTTGAGGCCATCCAAAACTCTGCTGCCTGTGTCTTAACTCACACCTATTCCCTGTTCACCCATCAGGCCTGTGCTTGCTGACCTACAATTACTTCTGCTTGAGTAACGATTCGATTTTAGAATTCTCATCCCTCTGTTCAAATCCCTACATGGCCTCACCCCCTCTCTATCTTTGTATTCTCCTCCGGCCCCACAACCCTCCGAGATCTCTGCACTCCTCTGATTCTGGCCTCAGGCATCCCCGATTCATCGCTCCACCATTGGCAGCCGTGCCTTCAGTTACCTGGGTCCTAAGCTCTGGATTCCCTCCCTAAACCTCTCCACCTCTCTATCCCTCACCTCCTTAAAGATGTTCTCAATATGTAGATCGGCCGACTAGAGGGGAGGCTATGTTGGACTTGGTGCTTGACAACGAACCAGGCCAGGTGGCAGATCTCTCAGTGGGAGAGCATTTCGGTGATAGTGATCACAACTCCCTGACCTTTACTATAGTCATGGAGAGGGACAGGAGCAGACGGGATGGGAAATATTTAATTGGGGGAGGGGGAATTACAATGCTATTAGGCAGGAACTGGGGAGCATAAATTGGGAACAGATGTTCTCAGGGAAATGCACGACAGAAATGTGGAGGTTCTTTAGGGAGCACTTGCTGCGACTGCTGGATAGGTTTGTCCCGATGAGGCAGGGAAGGGATGGTAGGGTGAAGGAACCTTGGATGACAAGAAATGTGGAACAGCTAGTCAAGAGGAAGAAGGAAGCTTACTTAAGGTTGTGGAAGCAAGGATCAGACAGGGCTCTAGAGGGTTACAAGGTAGCCAGGAAGGAACTGAAGAATGGACTTAGGAGAGCTAGAAGGGGACATGAAAAAGTCTTGGCGGGTAGGATTAAGGAAAATCCTAAGGCGTTCTACACTTATGTGAGGAACAAGAGGATGGCCAGAGTGAGAGTAGGGCCGATCAGGGATAGTGGAGGGAACTTGTGCCTGGAGTCGGAGGAGGTAGGGGAGGTCCTAAATGAATACTTTGCTTCAGTATTCACTAGTGAGAGGGACCTGGTCGTTTGTGAGGACAGCGTGAAACAGGCTGATATGCTCGAACAAGCTGAGGTTAAGAGGGAGGATGTGCTGGAAATTTTGTATGATATGAGGACAGATAAGTCCCCGGGGCCAGACGGGATATACCCAAGGATATTACGGGAAGCGAGGGAAGAGATTGCTGCGCCTTTGGCGATGATCTTTGCGTCTTCACTGTCCACTGGAGTAGTACCGGATGATTGGAGGGTGGCAAATGTTGTTCCCTTGTTCAAGAAAGGGAATAGGGATAACCCTGGGAATTATAGACCAGTCAGTCTTACGTCGGCAAATTATTGGAGAGGATTCTGAGAGACAGAATTTATGATTATTTGGAAAAGCATGGTTTGATTAGAGTCAGCATGGCTTTGTGAGGGGCAGGTCATGCCTCACAAGCCTTATTGAATTCTTTGAAGATGTGACAAAACACATTGATGAAGGAAGAGCAGTGGATGTGGTGTATATGGATTTTAGCAAGGCGTTTGATAAGGTTCCCCATGGTAAACTCATTCAGAAAGTAAGGAGGCATGGGATTCAGGGAAAGTTGGCTGTCTGGATACAAAATTGGCTGGCCCATAGAAGTCAGAGGGTGGTAGTAGATGGAAAGTATTCAGCATGGAGCTCGGTGACCAGTGGTGTTCCACAAGGATCTGTTCTGGGACCTCTGCTCTTTATGATTTTTATAAATGACTTGGACGTGGAAGTGGAAGGCTGGGTTAGCAAGTTTGCCAATGACACGAAGGTTGCTGGAGTTGTGGATAGTGTGGAAGGCTGTTGTAGGTTGCAACGGGACATTGACAGGATGCAGAGCTGGGCTGAGAAGTGGCAGATGGAGTTCAACCTGGAAAAGTGTGAAGTGATTCATTTTGGAAGATCGAATTTGAATGCGGAATACAGGCTTAAAGACAGGATTCTTGGCAGTGTGGAGGAACAGAGGGATCTTGGGGTCCACGTCCATAGATCGCTCAAAGTTGCCACCCAAGTTGATAGGGTTGTTAAGAAAGCGTATGGTGTGTTGGCTTTCATTAACAGGGGGATTGAGTTTAAGAGCCGCGAGGTTATGCTGCAGCTCTATAAGGCCCTGGTTAGACCACACTTGGAATATTGTGTTCAGTTCTGGTCGCCTCATTATAGGAAGGATGTGGAAGCTTTAGAGAGAGTGCAGAGGAAATTTACCAGGATGCTGCCTGGACTGGAGGGCATGTCCTATGAAGAAAGATTGAGGGAGCTGGGGCTTTTCTCATTGGAGCGAAGAAGGATGAGAGGTGACTTGATAGAGGGGTACAAGATGATGAGAGGCATAGATAGAGTGGATAGCCAGAGACTTTTTCCCAGGGTGGAAAGGGCTATCAGCAGGGGGCATAATTTTAAGGTGATTGGAGGAAGGTTTCGGGGAGATGTCAGAGGTAGGTTCTTTACACAGAGAGTGGTGGGTGCGTGGAATGCGCTGCCAGCGGTGGTAGTAGAAGCAGATACATTAGGGGCATTTAAGCGACTCTTGGATAGGTACATGGATGATAGTAGAATGAAGGGTAGGTAGTTAGTTTGATCTTAGAGTAGGTTAAAGGTTCGGCACAACATCGTGGGCCGAAGGGCCTGTACTGTGCTGTACTGTTCTATGTTCCTTAAAATGTACCTCATTGACCAAGTTTATTGGTCACCTGCCCTAATATCGCCTTGTATATCTTGGTGTCAAATTTTGTTTGATGAAGCTCCTGCGAAGTGCCTTGGGACATAAGAACATAAGAAATAGGAGCAGGTGTAGGCTGTTCGGTCCTTTGAGCTTGCTCCACCATCCAATACAATCACCTCAACTCCACCTTCCAGCAATATCCCCATATCCCTTAATTTCCTTTAGAGTCTAAAAATCTATCAACGTCAGTCTTGAATATACACAACCAATGAGCAACCACAGCTCTCTGGGGTAGAGAATTCCAAAGATTCACAACCCACTGACTGAATGAAGAAATTTCTCCTCAACTCAGTCCTAAATGGCCGACTCCTTACTCTGAGACTGTGACCCCTGGTTCTAGTTTCCCCAATCAGGGGAAATATTTTCTCAGCAACTACCCTGTCAAGCCCTGTAAGAGTTGTATATGTTTCAATGAGATCACCTCTCATTCTTCTAAATTCCAGGGAATCTAGGCACTCACTCCTCGTAGGACAATACCCTTATCTCAGTGATGTTTCATTACATTAAACACGCTAGAGAATGTACAAGTTGTTTTTGTTATTGCATTGTAAGTAAATGCACGATATCCAATTTATTGTGAGATATGGATCCCTTTTTCTTTAGTGATTGAATGTTTGGTTAGATCAATTTCTTTGATCACTTCAATGCAAGCAAAATACAGATTTCACCGATATTGCCTACAATTCCTTCAAAACCTTTTAACCAAACACTTTCCTTATCATATGACTAAGTTATTGCCTGTTGTGTGAGAAATGGGCTGAATTTAGTTGTGCTGGTGGGGCTCCCGGTACTGGGCCAAAAAAGTGAGGGGAACCCGCCTCGGCCTTTCAGAACCCCCCGCAGTGTGATTCAATGGCTCTCAGGCACATAACTGCCCAGCTCCGGGGTCCCTGTCCCTTTAAGAACAGGGATCCTGCCTCCAAGAGCTGCCAGCCAATCACAGGGCGTGCAGCTCAGTAGCATCAGCAGTGGCCACCAGGAGCGGTGTCCACTGCCGATGCTACAGGAGGCCCAGGACCAGACCTGAGTGAGGCTGGGTCACTAGGTCCAGTCCAGCAGGCCCTGGTGATGGAGGTGGGCGAGGAAAACAGGGTAGGTGCATTACCGGAGGTCTGACCTTTGTCATCGGGGACCCTCCGTGGGCTACGGATTGCCTACAGAGGAGGCCCGCACCCCAAGCCTGCAGGGAGGCCGCATTATTTTACTGGGCAACCACCCCACGTGGCGGAGACCACCCCCCTCCCCCAACCGCCACTGCTGGTTTAATTCGACTGCTCCTGATTGGGCACTTACGGGCCTCAATTGGCTTCTTGGTGCGAAGGCCATCTTCAGCCTTTCCCGCCCCTGAATTCATCACCGTGCAATGGGCCCTCTGCCCTCCGCCTTCCATCGCAATTCTATGGGCCCCCCACCTTCTTCCCGCCTCCTAGCCTGTCTCCGGGGGTGGCATTAAATTCCGCCCACTGTGTGCAATCGTCCCATCATATAAGCACTTTAATACTAGAGCTGGTAATAGAGATTCCTCCTTATAAACAAAAATAACACAAATGCCAGCTATTTCTCCAGCAACGTTTTATACAGATGTATAAGTGGCCAGCATAAGTTTTTTCCTATTGAGTCATACATTAACAGATTCAAATACCTTGTTAGAATTATATAGAATGTGCAGCACAGAAACAGGCCATTTAACCGAACTGCTCTGTGCTGGTGTTTATACTCCACCTGCACCTCCTCCCACTCCTCTTCATCTCGCCCTACCATCATAATCTTCTATTCCTTTCTCTGTCATGTGTTTATTCAGCTTCCCCCTAAATACATCAATGCTATTCCCCTCAATCACTCCATGTGGTAGCGAATTCCAAATTGTCACCACTCTCTGGGTAAAGAAGATTCTCCTGAATTCCCAATTGGATTTATTAGTGACTGTCTTATATTCATGGACCATAGTCTTGGACTCCCTTTTAGTGTTAGCAGAAAATGTTGGGCAGCAACATAAACAACAACAAGTTGCATTTGTATAGTGTCATAAATGTAGCAAAATGTCCCAAGGTGCATCACAGGAGTGATTATCAAACAAAATTTGACACTGAGCCACATAAGATGATATTCGGACAGGTGACCAAAAGCTTGGTCAAAGAGGTAGGTTTTAAAGAGAGTCTTAAAGGAGGATAGAGAGGTAGAGTGCGGGAGTTTAGGGCATAAGCACAGTCCAAATGTACCATCATATATATTGTGAGAGGAACTACGAAATATGTGTCTGGTGAAGGGATAGTTCATTACTGAAGATGAAAAAAGAAAATGATTTGTGTGTGTTCATTGACCATTCATCAAATTCACTCACGACAGTATGCAATTTTACGCACCCCATTCTCGAATGGATATTAATATGTTGGATAATGAGGATTGTTAAATCATGATTGAGGACTAAAACAAATTAATTTGATTTTCCTTAGCACTGACCTATAAAAATAAGAGAAAATATAGTGCAGGTCTTTTAAAATATTCTGGGAATACATAATAAACATGTAAATAGGCAGTGTAATTTGGACTACGACTATATAGCTGGAGAACAAAAGTACAAACATGAAAAACCTCAACTGAGAAGATTTCGAAGAATATTTTCCACAGAGTAACAGACATGATGGGCAAAATTATTAATGCTCTGACGAATAATTCCTTTAAAACAGTTTGATGACTATCCAATTTGGAAAGGGACTGTTGAAGAAGTTGTGTCTCAGTGAGTAGCATGCTTGCTGCTGTATCGCAAGGTTGTGGTTCCAAGTCCAACTCCAGAGACCTGAGCACAAAATCTAGCTGACGCTCCCAGTGCAGTACTGAGGAGGTGCTGCACTGTCACAGGTGCCGACTTTCGGATGAGATGTTAAACAGAGACCCCCATCTGCTGTCTCAGGTGGACATAAATAATTCCACAGTGCTGTTTTAAAGATGAGCAGAGGAAAACAACTCGGTATCCTGATCAATATTTAGCCCTCGACCAACATCACTAAAAACAGATTATCTGGTCATTACCCTGTTGCTGTTTTGTGGGAGCTTGCTGTGGCGCTGGCAAATTGGCAATCCCGTTTCCTACATTACTGACTACACTTCAAAAGTACTTCATCGGCTGTAAAGCACTTTGGGACGTCCTGAGGTTGGGAAAGACGCAATTTCTTTCTGGAAGTTTAAGCTTGTATATCCAGAAAAGGCTATCAAAGTCCATACATGCTAGCTGCCAAAGATGATTAAGAACTCTGTGGACCTGTGTTGCTGGAGCTATGGAAACATGCCACAGAAAGCGATTGACAAAATGAATGATATAGGTTGTAAGGTTAGATAGATGTTCTGGCACTTTGCTCAATTATTTTTCCAGCAGGCAGAAAGAAACGTTTCAAAAATTTCCCCTCAAGGTACGATCAAAACAATTTAAGAGGCAAGTTGTGCATGCGGGACTCTGGAAGGAGTCATCTTAAAATCCATCACAAATTTCCTTTTCACAGGTCATTTAAAAAAAAATTCTTAACCTTTATTTAAATTTGTTGTACTTGTCTCACTTATTTCACACGTCGCATCTTTAGAAGAAAGTCACAGTACTGCTGTCACGTAAGGAATATTACCCCAGCAAACATGTCCGATACTAAAAAATACTCTAAAAACACGAGTAACACAGAAGATTTTTCAAAAATCCTTCTGAAGCATTAACAGTTTTCTGTTATCTTTTCCATAAAAGTCCCATCTAAGTAATAATTCCTTTTAACTTATTTATCTTAGACTCATTTAATTTTTTTTACCTTTTTAAATAGTCATGGAGTTGATATATTTTTCCCTGTGGATTACTTGCATATATCCCAAAAGGGCAGTGGAAGCTGATTCAATAGTAATGTACAAAAGTGGAATTGGATAAATTCTTGAAAAGGAAAATTTTGCAGGGCAAGAGGAAAGAGTAGGGATAGTGGGCCTAATTGGATAGCTCTTTCAAAGAGCCAGCACAGGCATGATGGGCCGAATGGCCTCCTTCTGCGCTGTATGATTCTATGTTTTAACCTTTTCTCCATAGGTGGGTAATTTCACTGATCCCACACTCAAGTCTCAGGGATCACAAGCAGGAAATGTGGGCGTTTGTTGGAAGAGTAGAATTGTTATCATGTCAAACACCTTCTCCTACATTCCCCCAGCCCTCTCTGACAGAGCACAAGATGGACAGAAGCTCTTGGTCCACTCCCAGTATTACTCTAATAACTGGTTGTTTAGAGGTGCATAGGATCTGTCCAATGTGAATCTCCATCTGATTTTTCTTCATCCTGCTAGGAAATGACCTTGTAACCTTTCCCTGCCTACTCATCACTAGCTTATTATTTTATTCATTCATGAGATGTGGGCGTCGCTGGCTAGGCCAGCATTTGTTGCCCATCCCTAATTGCCCTTGAGAAGGTGGTGGTGAGCTGCCTTCTTGAACTGCTGCAGTCCTTGTGCTATAGGTGCACCCACAGTGCTGTTAGGGAGGGAGTTCCAGGATTTTGACCCAGTGACAGTGAAGGAACAGCAATATAGTTCCAAGTCAGAATGGTGTGTGACTAGGAGGGGAGCTTGCAGGTGGTGGGGTTCCGATGCATCTGCTGCCCTTGTTCTTCTAGATAGTGGAGGTCGCGGGTTTGGAAGGTGCTGTCGAAGGAGTCTTGGCGAGTTGCTGCAGTGCATCTTGTAGATGGTATACACTGCTGCCACTGTGCGTCGGTGGTGGAGGGAGTGAATCATCACCACATGAGGCATCTTGGTGCGAATCTACCTGTTCAGCTGATTGTACCACAATGGTGTCTCCCAGTTTGGATCAAATTTTCTTTATTCTTCCACCGCTGTTGAGGAATGAAATGACTTGAATTTATTTTGTCCCTTCAGTCATCAGTGGGAGAATTATGGGATCGATTTAAAAAATGAAATAATTCTTAAGATGTGAATGTCACTGGCAAGGCCAGCATTTATTGTCCATCCCTCACTGCTTTGACAACTCAGTGCCTTACTAGGCCATTGCAGAGGGAAGTTACAAGTCAACCACATTGGCATGGGACTGGAGTCACATAGAGGCCTGGACCAGGTAAGGACGGCAGATTTCCTTCCCTAAAGGACATTAGTGACCCAGCAGGATTTTTAAGACATTCTGATAGCTTCATGATCACTTTTACCTAAAAAGCACTTCTAATTTCCAATTTTTAAAATTGCCCCTCGTGGTATTTGAACCCTTGTTCTCTGAGATTATTAGTCCAGTCATATGGCCACTACACTACGATCCCTCATTTAAGTCCATGGTCCAGAGGTGAAAGGACATTATTCTAAACCACATGGCTCTTGATCTTTCAAAACCTGAAACTTGCATTAATTAGCACTGTGTTGTGCGTAGAAATCCAAGCAGACATCTGTACCAGCCTATACAAACTTAGAGACTGTATTTCCCCAAAATAATCATGCAAATTCTAGTTAAACAGGAATAACATTTCTATATTTTTGGGCTCATACTTACAAGCTATAGATAAGCACATTATTGCTGGAACAATAATGATATAACAATGCACACTTTTATTAATATGTAAATCATCAGCAAGTTCTGGGAATAAGAGAGATGCCATGAGTAGCGAATCTCCAAAACTTGCTGGTCGATATATAT